>NC_058132.1:136283167-136356129 GCF_016433145.1 Gracilinanus agilis | reverse complement strand
CCTTGCCTTGCCTTGCCTTGCCTTGCCTTGCCTTGCCTTGCCTTGCCTTGCCTTCCTTCTAGAATGTGTTTCCCTATCTCACTTAGGCTGAAAGAACTGGCTCACTCATGGACTCAGTCCCGCTCTGACTGGTACATAAGCTTTGACTTGCCCTATTTCCAATTTGTGTTAGTTTGTCTCTCCTTAGAGAATGGATTCAAGAGATGTCATGGAGGTAAAAATGGCAAAGTTTAACAAACGATTGATTATGTGGGGTAAGGGGAAAGTGATGACTCAAGGAAAACACCAAGATTATAAACCTAGGAGACTAGAAGAATGATATCTCCAACAGAAATATGGAAAGTAAAATGGGCAGATTTGTAGAGACAGATAATGAGTTATGTTCTGGACATCTTGAATGTGAGGTGTTTCTAGGATATCCAGTTTGAAATTTCCAGTCAACAGTTAGCAATGTGGGCTTGAAACTCATGGGAGACAATGGCTCAATAAAAAAGTTAATTAAAAAATTCTGTGTTGAAACAATTTAAAAATGCTCCATGACTACTAGCTTCCTTTTATATTTATTATAAAATTTGTTTTATACCACAGTTGTTTCTTCTCATTCTCAAATCCTCCTTCTTCCTTTGAATCCTTTTTAAGAAAAGTGTAGCATCCAAGGACCACCTAGGTAGATCTGGGAGGAACTGTGGAGATCCTATAGACTAACATTTTTATTTTACAGATAAGGAAACTCAGGTCTGGGGGAGGGGGGTTGTTAAGTGGCCATTCCAACTAACACTGTGGCTATAATGAGCCCCCATCAGTGTATTTACTATTAACAAAACAACTACCAATGTCCAATGAAACTTAACCAAAACATTTGCTAAAAATGCAAAGCAAACACATAAATATTTAACATTCCACTCATAAACTTGAATTACATTATCCCATCAATGTATAATATCTTTGGAGAAAGCTAGTGTACATTTAAATATCCTCTACATTTGGTCATTTAGCTTCCACTAGAAGGCTAATTCTTTACCTGATGAAGCATCTAAAAAGAAGTTCTAATAAGTTCCCCCCCACCACCACCATTGTGACTATATCTACTTCTTTGCTACTTCCATTCATTACTCATAGTTATATTTTCACAATCCAAGCATAATAAGTCTATTTTTTTCCACATGACAATCTTTCAAATACTCAAAGGAACTAATTATGTCATCCCTAAGATATCTTCAGGAGAAAAAACCTCAATTTCTTTAACTGCTCATACTTTCCAGTCCTCTTGTCATCTTCCATTGTATGATGATATCTTTTCTAAAGCATAGTATCCAGAATTCAATGCAACATTCCAGATAATATTTAACCAGGACGAAGTACAGCTAAACTCTTAACTCCCTCCTTCTAGTTACTAGCTTTCTCTATGTCACGTTGGGTAGTGTTTAGTTAGTCTTTAGGAAAGCCTGCTGTGAGTTCACTTTATGTAATTTTCCTTTCCCTTATCTGCAATATTTGCAAATGAATCCCTTCAATACAATTTTTAAAAAATGAGATGGTAAGAAACTACCAATTAATGGATGATACTGGAATCACTAGAAAAGTTCAAGCAAAAACTGAATATTTTTTTTGTCAGTCAACAAGCATTCATTAAGTACTGTTAAGCACTGAGAATAAAAAAAAAGGCAAAAACATGGTTTTTGTCTTCAAGGAATTCACATTCTAATATCATACCAATAACTAGGTATATACAAGATGTAAAGAGTCTAAAAGGATGATGATATTTGAAGGAAGAGACATGAGGAAATGGAAAAGGACTCCTGAGGTTACGGTGGGATTAAAGTTAGGGCTTTATGGAGAAAGAGAAGCTAGGAGGGTAAGATGAGGAGGGAGAATATTTCAGACATGGAAGACAGCCAGTGTATATATACTGCAAATACTTTAATATATAATATTAAATTAACTAAATAATCTATTAATAATATTTATTATTGTAAAATAATAAAATAAAAATGCCATAAGTAGAATATTAGGAGATGATGAGTTATGTTTGAGAAGCAATTTGAGATGGTGGAGTCTAAAGTATCTGGAAGGTAGGGATAAAGAGTAAGAAGATTGGAAAAGAATGAAGGGCTCAGGCTACAAAGGACTTTAAATGCCAAACAGGATTTTATAGTTGATCTTGGAAGTACTCAGGAGCCATGAGAACTTAATGAGAAGAGAAGATGACATGGTCTGAATTTGAACTTTAGGAAAATCACTTTGGCAATTAAATGGAGGATGGATTAGATTGGGAAAAGACTTAAGGTAGGGAGACATTTCTGGAGTATCATAGAGGAGTCTAGAATAGATGGCCTCTAAAGTCCCTTCTAGACTTAGGGTTCAATTTCCTAAATACTAAGCAAATGGATAGAGTACAATTACAAGCCTCTGTTCTATTGTGTCTCACTGGATCACCTCCTATAATTGAGTCATCCAAATGACACAGCAGATTCTATATCCCTGGGGCCAGAGTCTCCCCAGGAGCTGATCTTAGACCCTGAGCAGTTGGAATGGCATGGATCCAGTTATTTCTTTGTAACCTGAGGCTGAGATTAGAGGGGAAAGGGCAAAGTCACTCAGACCATCTTAGAGTTGGAAGGAAATTCAGGGACATCTAATTCATTGGGTCAGAGAGAGTTAAATTGGCTTCTTGGATAGATAGATCAGTTTTTGGCTTTATTCTAAGGGAGTGGTGGACTTTTGAAGCAGTAGTGACTAATGAGAAGTCAAGAAGAAAGTATTGTGAGCCTGTGCAATACATGGACAAAAGGAATGTATGATGTTATGCATAGAGCACCAAACCTACTCTTAGAAGCCTTCTGTTCAAATGTGACTTTCAGCAAACATCCAACCTTTTGGAACTTTAATTTACTCATTTGTTGCATGTAGGGGTTGACTTAGATTGGATTCTTAATTTGGGGTTTGTGAACATATTTTTAAATATTTTGATAACTGCATTTCCATTTAACAGGTTTCTTTTATAATCCTATATATTTGTTTAATGCATTTGAAAACATCTGAGGAGTTCATTGTCTTCACAGATTGCCAAGGGGGGTTCATGATACAAAGAAAGGTTGAGAACCCTTAATCTAGATGCCCTCTAAGATGCTTTCCACCTCTACCTTGTGGAAACATATATCTAAGTCTATAAATGACCTCAGAATTTAGGTAGCACAATAGATAGAGTACTGGACTTAGAAGGGTCAAGAACACCCGAGTTTGAATGTAACCTTGGACATTTCCTAGCCATGTGATTCTGGGCAAATCATTTAACCTTTGTCTGACCCAGTCTCCTCCTCTATAAAATGGGACTAATTATAACACTCACCTCCCAGGACTGTTGTGAGGCTCAAATGAGATAATATTCATAAAGTGCTTTGCAAACCTAAAAATACCTTAGAAATTCTAGTTATTATTACTATTAGTGTAGGGAGTATGGGTTATTCAGGGAAGACGAGGCTTTGCAGAGCCCTTTTCAGTGCTGATTTCCTCCTTTGGTGTCCACCTTCCACTCAGCTCTCACCTGCAGCTCCAAGAAGCTGCGGCATGCTCAGTAGCCACACTCCAGTAAGTAAATGGTTCTTTGGCAGGTAGACTAAAGGGTGAGAGTAATCGAAAGGCTTCAGTCCTGTGAGTTAGAGGGATGCCTATCCCAGACAAATGAGGACTCTTCCCCTGATGGAATGGGCAGAAGAGAACAGTTTATTCCAATGGCCATAATGGCAGCTGAAGCAGATGTTGTGGAACTCTTAGAGCTTGGTCAGACATTGAAGAAGCCAAGGTCATCCATTGCATCCTGGGCTACCACTAGTCATCTTGACTTTTGTCTTGCCACTGGACTCCAATGACTCTGGAAGAGAATGAGGCTGAAAATCTTGTGCAACTCTGCCTCACTTAAATCTAATTTATGCACTAGTTAATTTTTTAAATTTTTAATTTTTTTTAGAAAAAATTTCCATGGTTACATGATTCATGTTCTTACTTTCCCTTTCACCCCCCTGAACACCTCCCCCCATAGCCAACACGTATTTCCACTGGTTTTAACATGTGTCATCTATCAAGACCTATTTCCATATTATTGATAGATGCATTGGTGTGGTCATTTCAAGTCTACATCCCCAATCATGTCCACATCAACCCATGTATTCAAGCAGTTGCTTTTCTTCTGTGTTTCCACTCCTGCAGTTCTTCCTCTGAATGTGGGTAGCGTTCTTTTCCATAAATCCCTCAGAATTGTCCTGGGTCATTGCATTGCTGCTAGTACAGAAGTGCATTACATTCGATTTTACCACAGTGTATCAGCCTCTGTGAACAATGTTCTCCTGGTTCTGTTCCTTTCACTCTGCATCAATTCCTGGAGGTCTTTCCAAGTTCACATGGAATTCCTCCAGTTTATAATTCCTTTGAGAACAATAGTATTCCATCACCAGCATATACCACAATTTGTTTAGCCAGTATCCTTGTTTTCCAGTTTTTTCCTATCACAAAGAGTGAGGCTATAAATATTTTTGTACAAGTCTTTTTATCTATGATCTCTTTGGGGTACAAACCCAGCAATGGTATGGCTGGATCAAAGGGCAGGCATTCTTTTAGCGCTCTTTGGGCATAATTCCAAATTGCTATTATGCATTAGTTAAAAGAGGTCACCAGTGATATCATTTTGGCCCTTTTCTAGGAAGGACGACAACCAACCATTATTATTAGTCCACTCCCCTCACCTTACAGATGAAGGACTGGGGTAAAGGGAGAAGTAACTTGGCCAAAATCACATAGGTGGCAAGTAGAAAAGCCAACAGTCGAACCCATTTATTCTGCTGCCAGATCCATCATTCTTTCTACTAAATGCCTTATAAATGAAAAAGTCATTCTCAGTAGATAGTAAATAGATCATAGTAGGATGGCTAAAATGATTTTTCTCTTTTAAGGACTCACTTCTTTCAAAAGTGGATTTTCTCCTGTTATTAGCCACCTCTCCAATCTACTCTGTTCCCAGTCCCCAGTTCAAGTTTATAGTTTTCTTTGATATTCCTTTAATTCTGCTGGAGGCAGATTCCCCCCCACCCCCTTTTCCCTTTGCTTCTGGATAGATTGGTCCTCTAAAAAGGAGTCCAGCCTCTTTGCTCGAATTAGCTGGCTTCAGTAAGACTAGTGTGTGGGACCATCCACTTCCAGCTCCGTGACTCACGCAAGCCCATCTTTCTCAGTAGGTGAAGCATAATCTCCCAGGGAGGTGCTTTGATACAAGTGGTATTTGGAATCTCCAAGCACAGAGTGCTGGCTGGAGCCCTGCTGCTTATAAAGTACAGCCTACCCAGTATTTACAGGGTGCTTGGCTTTTGTCCCCAGCAGGTGCATTTAAGCGAGCACATGCTCACTTCTAAACGTCCTCAGGATGACAACATGAACCAGAGAGGTAATGTCAGACCCTGAAGCTTGGATTCTCCCAGTGGTGCGGTGTATTAGTGCTGACAGCACATGTTACAGAGAATGGGGAAAGGGAGGGAGAAGTAGCAGCCAAGCTGAGATGGGGGTGAGGCCATTCACCTTCAGGAGCGCCAACCTCGTTGCACTTTAGGCCAATAAATATAGAAGGAGAAGAGGAAGGAGGTAGAGGCAGAAAGAATCAGAGTGAGCATTGACTCAGGGAGACTGCCAGAAGGGGGAAGGGAAGAGTTGAAAACTAAAAAAAACAAACCAGCAAATAACCTCTGAGAAAAGCTACAGAGAATTAAAAGGAAGATATTTCACAGGGGGAAAATCATTACATCAAACAAGGCAGCTGTTTAATTTTTCTGTAAAGGGAGAGGAGCCCACAAGACAGCTCTTAGGGTTGAAAATGGATTGCTAGAGGCTAGTTTCTATTCAGTTTCTTTCCTGTCTCCTTCCCCAGCTTCCATTTCTCTCCTCTCCCCTCCTCCCTTTCTAAGTTTGTACATAGAATCTGATGGATAGGGCAATGTATGTAAGACAAGGGTTGACACCCCCTTGGGGGGAAGCCAGCATGGCTATAGCAGAGATGTTCAATGATGGAAGTATATGGTCTTGGGGGATGAAGGGTGGTGGCTAAAGGGAGGAGGGGCCCCCCATCTTCCATTTATACTGCAAAACAGATGGCTCGGCACTTATGGCTGTACAGCTGCTCACTCTGGTCATGGGAATGGGTGGGGGGGGAGTGGGCAGTCAGCTAGGGGACTGAGCTCAGCTTCAGCAGCAGCAGTAACCCTGACTGCCCGGCGCTTAAATAAATCCCACGCAAAGCAAGTCAGCTTAAAAAAAAAACCCCAGTTCTTCAAGCCCAACGGGAGGATAGTGTCTTGTGCATGCTTTAAATCCTTGGCATTGCTTTTTCTGCTTTGCAGTTTCATTTCAACTTGAATGCTACAAAGTCCTACTAGCAATTAAGAATAAAAGAAAACATGTGGTCAAGGGGTAAGGGAAAGAGAAAAGGAGAGAGGAAGGTGGGAAGGGAAAGAGAGAGGGAAGGGAGGAGAAAGGATGAAAAGGGAAAAGGGAATTTAAAGGGGGGAGGAGAGAGAATAAGAGAAAGGGAGGAGAGGAAAAGGGTAGGGGAGCAAAAGCAAAGGAAAGGGGAAGCAGGGGAGAAGGTTATCTGGCTTAGTCAAATGGCTAGTCTTGTTTTTATGATAAAAGAGGAAATACTTTGTGTCCTGGACCTCTGTTTCTGATCTGTTTCCCCATTCCTTATCCATAAGCTTTTTGGGCTCCTGTCAAGTCTAATGTGGAAAATACATGGTGTTCAAAAAGCTTAGGACAATTTTAAGCTACTAAAACTTAAAATGACACCAAGACTTTTGGGATACCAGGCCTCCAATTTAGTAGAACTGTTCATTGTGCTATGGAATATCTGTTGAGAGGATATTTAATTAGCTCACTTGGCAAGGCTTTCAGAATGAATCATTCTAGAGTCCCAAGGGACCTGATCTAACAACCTCATTTACAAGAGAGGGAACTGAGGCCCAGAAATATTAAGGGGCTTTCCTAAGTTCTGACAACTTTGTTTATGAAACACTGAGGCACCCCTGAATCACCCTAGAGAGGTAATAGATTTGTCCTAGACTGAAGAGTAAACCTTCAAGTACCCAATGATCCCAGCCTGGACAGGAATAGTAAATATAATTTATTCTTAAGTACTCTTTTGTCTTCGAAGTTTCTGCTATTGTATCCAGGTCTCTCCCAGCTAGTTCACCTGAACTTCTCCTTCCTTAGTCTCCATGTAAGCCAAAATCAGTTGTCTTTCTTTTGCTTTATTCCCCAAAGTCCCCAAATTCTTCAGTTCCTTGGAAATTCCCACGGTGGAGATTCCCACTCGCGGTGCATTTTCCCAGGGAGACATTATTTCCAGAGTCTCAGAGCTTAACTCAGTGTGCCGTTGGTGTTATGTGTGCGCATGACTCTTTGTGGTAGCCATAAGAACTGTCTCCCTTGTCCTGATTAAAGACTTTTTAATTACTTTAGTGGTTCTGTGTTTTTCAAGGTTGACAGGTCATACGGGCTATACGGAACAAGAGTTGACTAAACCACGTAGCATTATGCCAGTAGAAAGATAACTTAGTGGAGGTGGTCATGAATTTTGGGAGACATTTGGCTCTTTATCTCCAGTCATGGATCAGGCAGATATCATCATTAGAATATATTTTCAGGGAGAATATAGTATGTAGTATATGGTAGTAATAGGTTCCCTTTTCCTTTCCCACATAAAGAAGGGATAATATAAAATTTTACTATAGTGTATTAATTTGGTTAAGTTGTTAGAGCTGGCCCTGCCATCTAAACCATCACTTGTCTGCTATGTAACCATAGTTTTCTTGTTCAACAAATTGTTCATTTCTTTTACTTCAGCCTTTTATAGTTAGAAACAGAGTTATCCAGAAGCCAGAGGAGTCTACTGATGGAAACAGGGTAGTGTAAAAATGTTCTTGGCTAGGTTTGGTCTAGTGTTGATTCTCTAGAGAGGAAAGAGCTCTGGGTCAGTATTCAAGAGATAACTTGAGTGACCTTGGGCTTCAATGTTCTCATCTATAAAATGAGCATATTGGACTAGATGACCTCTGAGGTCCCTTTTAGTTCCAAGTCTGTGGTCCTGTGGATCTCAAAGGTTCCTTCTAAGAGCTTATGAGCCCCGTGAATTGTCAATAGAGCAGATTTTGTCCTCTCTTGGAGTGGGAAGCAGAGCCATTGTTAGCCAAAAGCCAGGGGAGCCTACTGATGGAAATGTAGTGGCGTAAAAAAATCCCACATTGGCTAGAGATGTCATTGTACTTGCGGTTATCAAAGTGCACACAGCAGGAATAGAATCTGCGTGTTGACCCAATGGTCTGAAAGCACACAAAGAAAAGGTAAAGGATTAAATCTGGGCATTAAGGCAAATTTTCCCATTGTCAGTGTACTTACCGTTCCAGCAGCCCCTGCAGACCTTGGACCCCCACAGAAAGAGGGGGCCATTCAGGCTGTGTGTACCACAGACCAATTTACTCAGGGAGTTGGGCTGGAGGAGTGACCTTTTATAATTTTTGTTTATCTGTGCTTGTGCTGTCTGAACAGTGTTTGTACTGTGTATCCCCAGTCTGGTAGGCAGAGAGGGTATTTGTATCATGCATCTATTGTCGGGAACTTTTCACATTCCCACTATTCCCAACTTATTTTTAGGATTATTCAGTTGATATAATTCAGGGTATTGTAGAATCCCTTTCCCTCCACTCCTTCTGTGAGCTACTTTGCCCAAGTAATATGGAGATAAGACCCATGGTCATTTCCAATGAGCCTAAATTTCCTGAATTTCAAATCACCTCAATTGCACTATTTCCCATCAAGACTAACAGCATTATAATAGGGATCATAGATAAAGAATTAGTGGCCCACAGACCATCTCATCCAACCATCTTATTTTTATAGATGATGAAATTGAGGTGCAGATGGGTTATCTGATTTTCCCAAGGTTATATAGGTAACCATCATCTAAGCTGGAATTTGAACCCAGGTCTTCTGCCTATAGAACCAAGGCTTTTTCTACTCTATCACACAGTCAGGTTCCAGTGGTATAAATTTAAATTTTAGTTTTTACCTCAAATCCTATCCACCCCCCCCCAATAAAAACACCCAATTTATTTAAAAAACAACAACAACAACAACCTTTTGGATTCCACCCATCTCAAGCTTAGTAGTCTTGAAAAATTAGCTTTCCCAAGAGCCATGGGTTTCCTAATGCTTTCTAGGACCCTCTTGCATTAGAGTCTTTATTCACAAGCATTCACAGTTTCAGGGTATACATCAATGTTGCTCAAGTCATTCAATTGTGTCTGACTCTTCATAACCCCATAGATCTTACTGTTTATGGGGTTTTCTTGGCAAAGATACTAGAGCAATTTCCCCTTTCCTTCTCCAATGGATTTAGGCAAGCAGATGTTAAGTGGCTTAATCAGAGTTACACAGCTTATAAGTGTCTGAGGTCAAATTTGAACTCAAGTCTTCCTGACTCCTAGCACTCTATCCCCTGAGCCACCTAGCTGCAATACTTCTCTCCAAATGGAGGTACCCCATGATCTTTTGTCCCCTGAAGGCAGTAATTAGGTAAAAAAATGACAACTTTCTGTGAGGAAGAGTGATCCAAAGTTTCCATCTAGCACATGTTAGCCAGAGTAAAATATTTCTTATTCAAGAAATTGAGTCTAAATTCTTCTTTGTGCAGGGCTGCTTCCATTTCAAAGGCACCATCCCTGACTCCCGTGAGTCATTCCTGAAGCAAACAGAAGTCTCCATGGTGACTGATTTGAGTGGGCAGGAAACCTGCTAGGAAAGCCAACATTTTCTCCAGCTCCAAACATTTCTTTTGCCTCTTATTTTTATTTTTTTTAAGTGCAGACAAATGTTAGGTTCTTTTAGCTTTAAAAAAATGACAAATGGGAAGTCCCTCATTCCTTTACCATTTTATAGAAACCTCAGTCTGCATAAACTCCAGTCTCTACTTGCCTCTGTTGGAATAATTGGAAAATGACTATGCATTTACATGTATTTTTCAATTGTGGTCTGGTTTATTTGTTTTCTGTGAATGAAAATCCTCCAAGAATAAATTGATGTAATCTGGAACAGACACACCCATGAAATAATTTCTAGGGGGTGGAAAACTTTCCTTGTGTCCCACTGCCTTCAGTAAATGAATTCTGCCATAGAAATGACCTACATGTAGTGGTGGGGTATACACTGATATTTCTGTTTTTTTGTACATGTACCTTAAGTTTTCCAGGCAGGAACTATTTCCAGCCTAATTTAGAAAAAGCATTGTCAGAAAAATATTGTCATTTCAAAGATAGATCTTTGTTTCTAGGAGCAACTTCAGTGTCACTAAATGTATCCTGTCATTTCCCAAAGGTAATCCGACCAGTTTTCCTCCTATTCTGTTCTGTGGCCAATCTATTTCCCACCAGCAGTGTCTATATAAGACTGTATATTATACTGTGTTGTGGGTTTATGAGTTGCTCATCCAGCCATATAGCACAATCTAGACTCTAGGTATTCTTCATCCACTGGGTTTTTCCTGTATGGATAGTTAGGTACAATATTTTTCTACTAAGAACTTGAGAAAAGTTAAGATTACAAATGTAAAGGTAGAAGGGATCTAAGAGGTCATGTAGTCCAGCTGGTAAATTTTTATGGATGAGACAAATAAAACCCCAAAAGTTCAAGTGAACAACCTAAGGTGACACAATTAGTAAGAAGCAGGGTATTTGGACTCTGGTTATCTGACAATACCAGTGTTCTTTCCATTGTCCCGTGAGTAAAGTTGAGGAATAGTTATTGCTTCAATCTAATAAATTCCTGAAATTTAAATCATAAAGTGTTTTGAGGTTAATAGGACATACATTTGCAAACTATTTTGCCTGAATTTGTTTATAAAAATGTATATACTTGTTTCCAGAAACAACTTGTTTCAACTCCATAGTATTCAAATAAATATGCAAATATACCAATAAGTGCTTCCTACTGCACCTGTAGTTATGCCACTATTCAGAGGTTCTGGAAGTGGGAAAGGAGAGGCGTGGGATGGCCTTTTGCCAGCTTTGCCAATCTATGCCACCAAAAGACAGGCTCTCTAGGGATGGAAAGATCAAATGAGGATTTACCCAGCAACAGAGAGAGGTATGTGGGAGGTAGTCTCCAAATAGCTCAGGAAAAATTAACAGCTGAAAAAGACAGAAGCTAGATTTTTTTTTTTATAAAAAAGGAAATTTAGACTGACAACATTGTATTTGCAGACACCCTGGTCTGTTAGTGAAATTGGAAGCACAAATTTTAAAATGCATCCATACTTTATGTGAATTTGGAATTTTAAAGTGACAGGTTTGCAATAGTATGGCCCCATTCCTTGATTTAGCCATTTTAAAGCAACTACTCCTTTCTTAAGAAAATTTGAGTGTGAGGGGAAGGTACGATGGATGGGGAGGGAATATACCTTTTATTGAATTGTTTCCAACTTGGCTATATTTTACATGTTTTAAGTTAAGCAGCATTCCTGAAGTTGAAGACGGTCCAAATTCTTATCATATTCAGATTACATAAATTAATTTAAGCAATATTACCTAATTTGCTTTATTCTAGGCATGTTTCTATCATTCTCACTAAGATTTAGGATAGATCTATTTTTTCCAATAGTAACAAAAAAGAGGAATCAGAAAAAAATTTCAGTAACTCCTTGTCTCTAGTATGAAATACAAAATCTTCAGCTTGGCATTAAAGCACTTCAGCCTGGTTCCCATATACCTTTCCAGCCTTATTTTATATTCACACATTCTTCATTTTACCCAAACTAGCTAAAGAGTTCCTAATAACTTGACATTCCATCTCCCCTCCTTGCTTCTGGATGGTTGAGTCACCTATAATGGAATTTACTCCCTATTCACTCTGTCCTGTATATTTCCCAGCTTCCTCAAAGCATGGTTTAATTACTATCTCCTCTATAGACTTTTCTCAACTGTCCCTATTGTTAGTTCTCTTTTCCTCCTCAAATTACTTTGTATTTATTTAGATACTTTGTATATATTTTCTATTTACTTAACTATGTACAAGTTGTATTAACTTCCCTCTTCCCAAAACAGAATGTAAGCTTCTTGAGGGCAATGACTGTTTATTTCCCAAGTCTTAGCTTGTAGTAGGCATTAAATATATATTTACTGAATTGAAGAATTGAAAAAAGAGGCACTCCATATTAATTAAATAACTGTAGCACATAATCAGGAGCTATTCTTCCAATCCCCACTGCTACTGGTAGGCTGGGATAACAGCTTAGTTGCTATATTTTAGTTGCAGGATTTTAGGAGATTCTGAGAGACTAAAAGTATTTCTTTTTTAATGCAATACTTCATAACCCCCTCCTGTGTGCCTCCCCTTATGATTATCAGTTGATAATAATTAGCCAGCCAAGTAATGAGCTTTTTGAAAATTGGCTTAGTTGATACAAAATTTCCTCTCCCCAAATTCTGTGACATGCTTTGTCATAAATGCATACAGAGTACAGAAGAAATTGAACTCAAGCTTAATGTACATGTAATAAAGGATAATTCACAACTCTTAAAAGTCCTTTTGCTGGTGTCCTCATAATGGTTCTCTTAGGGATGGCATAGCTTTTCTTCTGGGCTACTTGTTATGACTGAATCTGCCTTTCCTTCTTGCATCTAGTCTGTCTTCAGCTCTCAAAGCAGACAATGCTTTCAGCAACTGTTGTCTGGGGGAATATCTAAGATTCTAATGAAAATGTCAAATTGTCTGGCCCTAGGAAATTTACAAGGTCCTCCAGTCAATATTAGTTTATCCTGAAAAAAATTCCCAAACTTTGCATTAAATTTCCCTTATAAAGGTTTGGTATTCATGATATATAAGGAATAGATTTAAATAGATGAGAATAAGAGCCATTCCTTAACAGTTAAATGATCGAAAGATATTGATAATTTTCAAATGTAAGCAATATGGAAAATGCTTTAAATAATTGGTAATTAGATGAATAAGAATTTAAATAATTCTGAGATCCTTATCAGACTGGCAAGGATGAAAAGGAAAAGGAAAATGACAATTGTTGGAGGATCTCAGAGAAGTCAGGTATATTGACGCTATTGGGAGGGCTGTGAATAATCCACACATTCCAGAAAGTAATTCAAAACAATATCTAAAAGTCACTAAAGAGTGCAACAATTCAGAAACACCACTACTTGGTATATCTCAAAAACATAAAAGAATGATGAAAAAGATCCTATACCAGTGATGTGAACCTATGGCACACAGAGAGCTCTCTGTGGGTACATGTACCACCCTACCCCCAACCCCCATAAAATTTGTTAATAGAAATGCAGTGTGCCTTGGGCAGAGCTACTCTCTTCCCCCTCTCCATCGTACCTGACATTTTTTCACATTACCTCCTCCTCTGCCCAGCAGCCCAGTGGGAGTGCTTTCTCCCTCCCCTGTGTGTGTATGTGTATGTGTGGGAATGGGGTGCACCCAGCACTCGGTGGGGGATGGGGCACAGCACAGGGTCTCTAAAAGGTTCACCATCACTGTCCTATACAAATTACAGGAGCTCTTTATGTTGTAGTAAAGAACTGGGAATAAAGGAATTGCCCACCAGTGGAGCTCTGACTAATCAAATGACAGTAAATTAATGTAATGGAATATTGTTTTACTTCAAGAAACATTTTCAAAGAAACATGGGAAGATTTGTATGAACTGAAAAAGGCTGAAATGAGAAGGAGCACAATTTTTACAGTCACAACTACAGTGTAAAGAAAAATATTTTTAAAAGACTTAAGAACTCTGATCAATGCAAGGAGGACCAATACGTAACTCCAGAGGACACGTGGTGATGCATACTTCCCACCTCCTGACAGAGGAGTGATGAAATTAAGGTGCAGAAGGAGATGTATATTTTTGGATATGGCAAATGCATATATTTATTTGCTTTGCTTGACTGAGATTATGTGTTACAAGGATTGTGTTTTTATTTCTTTATAAGTCACTTAACCCCAATTGCCTAATCTTTAACATTCTTCTGCCTTAAAGCCAATACTTAATATTGATTCTAAGACAGAAAGTAAGGATTTTTAAAAAAATATTGCCAAAAGAAAGAAAATAGAATCACTGAATCATTTGAAATAATATACAGAATTGAACATAAGGAAATTTAGAAGAAAATACAAATGAAGATAATTTTGAAAGTAGCAAGTCAAATTAATTACATTTTTTTTAAGAAAAAGAGATCCACAATTTCACAGCTAACAATCTCCTTTTATGCTTTAATTTTTATATGGAAATATTTTTGAAGGGAGAGATTTTTATTTTGTTAAATTCAGAATAAAAAAGAACATTAAAAAAAGGAAAAAGAGGGATACTGAAAGGTGGGCTTCAAGTGTAACTCTTGTATTAGGAAAAGTCAAAAAGGAAATTTTTTTGTGGAGGATGGTCTACCAATCAAAACAGATTGCTGAACTTGATCAAGTTTAAAATGGGACAGGGTTTTGTAAGTCTTGAAAATTGAGAGGCATGACCATAAGACCCTTCATCATTATGCTATAACAAAACTCAGTCACATGAGAGCATCAATCAATTTAATGAGACATAACTAAAAGAAAGGAGCCAGTGCTTCACCCCTACCTGTGCCCCATAGACAAATATTCTAGCTGCAAAGTTGAAGGAATAATTTTCAAATGCTTCTCATCCTAATCTTCCTTCTCCCACACCCTTTTTCCTGTCTCCCCACATACAAGAGCTAAGAGGCATTTTTATGCATACAAATTTATAATTGTGTCCCCCATATTCATGTTAATAATTCCGTAAGCATTTATTAAGTGTCTATTATGTGAATTGTGGAATGGATACAGAAACAAAAGGAAATAGTGACTGTCCTCAAGAAGTTTACATTCTCTAGGATGATTATAATAACTAATTTTCATACTACACTTTGGTAATATAATGTTTTCATATTTCAGATCATATTTGATCCTTACAACAATCGTAGGATGCACATAAATCAAGTATTATTCATTCCATTTGATAAATGCTGAGGCAATTGTGGTTTAAGAAATTAAATCATTAGCCTTGGCTTAAGAGCCTAATTTCAGAAGTCAGAGAAGTAATAAGGCTCTCTTGCTCATTTTCCAATATTTAGTAGCAAATGCTCTCTAAATGACAGGTAAAAGTATTACCCCCACAACATGAAAAAGCAAAACCAGAACCTAATACATAACATACATACTTTTAAATTTTGTTATTTAATTTTTTTCTCAATTACATGCAAAAAAAATTTTAACACTTTTTTTTTTTACTTTTGAGTTCCAAATTCTCTCCCTATCTTCTACTCTTCCCCATCCTTGAAAGGGCAACAATTGGATATAGATCATACAAGTGCAGTCATGAAAAACATTTCCATATTAGCAAAAGAAAATGCAGACCAAAAAAACCCCCAAGAATAACAAAAGAAAAACTTTTTTTAAAGTATGCTTCAATTTGCCTTGAGACTCCATCAATTCTTTCTCTAGTATTTTTCATCATAAGTGCTTTGGAACTCCAACAAATTTTCAAATGAGGTTTATTGAAAGGCATAGCAAGGACAGAGAAGAGTGCTGGAGCATGATTGCCTCCAATGTTCTCCTTAGTTTCTGTGGAATCTTAGAAGTCTTGACAGTTTCTATGTCTATGGAGGGCAGGCAACAGTGAAAACTTCTACCATAGTGATCTCAAGCAATGGCACATCTTTGTCAGGAAGTGAGGTGAGACAGAACTGCTCTTGTGAAGCAAGGGGAAAAGCCTGGCTTCTGATGTCGCTCATCAGCACAGTCTTACCTTTAGTCTGGTGTTGGAAGTTTCAGGAGTGCTGTCTGGCCAGACAACTCAGTTATATAAACTCATGTTTGGTCTTTTGAGTGATTTGGCTTTGTACATGTTTATTGCTCCCATGGTTTTAAACATATGTTTGTTTTTCTTGGTAAGAGGGTCACAGTGCTCAGTTAGGCATGTTAGAGGGGGGAAGCGCTAAGCTATGTTGGCTGGAGATAAGAGTTTCCTGAGTGAGGAACAAAGGAGTGTGGTAAAGGGAATAATAAATAATAGGGATGTAAAAATCAATCAAAGCCAGGTTGTAAAGGATTTTGAAAGCAAACCAGAGGAATTTACATTTAATTTGAAAAGCAATAGGGAGTTCCTGGAGTTCATAGAGTAAGGGCTGACATGTTCCGATCTATGAGGAAAATCACTGGCAGATATGTGGAGGGTGGTTTAAAGAAGGGAGAAACATAAGACAAAAGGATCAATTGAGAAGCTATTGTAATAGGCTAGGCAAGAATGATGAGTGAACTAGGGTAATAGCTGGATGCAGAGAGAAGACAATAGACGTATGAGGTAGAAATGACGAGATTTGGCAAGTTGGCAGGCTCTTTGGGACAGATAGAGTGGAAGATGTCTTTCCTGATGTCTTTGACCTCTGCTGAGCATGTCCTCATTGGTAATATGTGGTGGCCTCCTCATACCCACCATGCAACTTCTGATTGTCCTTTTAGAGAAACTGATTTTAAAGATATTGGTCTACTTTGGGCAGTCTCAAAATGGAGTCTGGCAATCCTTAACTTCAAATCTGGCCTTAGACACTGACTAGAGGTGTGATCCTGGGCAAGTTACTTAATCTTATCTGCTTCCTTAGCTGTAAAATGCACTGGTGAAAGGAATAGCAAACCACTCCTGTATCTTTTCCAAGAAAATTCCAAATGGGATCACAAAGAATTGGACATGACTGAAAAATGACTCGACAACAGTCCAGAAACCCCCATGGCTTCTTAAGTACTTTTAGATGGTCCATGAGATCAGAACTATTTTCTATTATGTGATAACATTTAAAAAATATTATATATCATGTGTTTCATTATAACATATAATGTGTTTAAATATAATGTTTAATTATAATTATATTAATTGATAATTATATGTTCTAATCTGTTTTAATTTCTAATATGGAAGATATCAATAGATATAACCCACAAAAAAAGCTTCTTTAGGGAAGGTACTTAATAATTTTTGAGTGTAAAAGGAAGAGACCTGAGACCAAAGAGTTTGAGAACTGCTCATCTCAGAGAATGAGGTCTGGCATCAGAGTCAGCAAACTTGGGCTTTAATACCAGCTAGTCTATTTCCTAATCATATATAACCTCAGGAAAGTCAGGTTCACTGACCCTCAGTTTCTTTGTGTGTCAAATGAGAATAATTATATTTATATTGCTAGCTTTAAGGGGTTGTCATGAAGCTGTAATCATGAGATGTAATCTATATACGTGATGGCAAACTTTTTAGAGACCCTAGAGACTAAGTGCCCAAACTGCAACCCTCATGCCACATGTGAGCTCCCTGACTTTCCCCATAGAGGGGCAGGAGGAAGCACTCCCCTTGGGCTGCTGGGCAGAAAAATGTCCTCAGGCGCATGTGGAGAGGGAAAGGGAGCAGCCCCCTCTGGCAGGCTCCATCATGCATCTCATAGGTTCACCAATATGACTATATAAAATAAATATGCTTTCTACATACCTTAATCAAAAACAAGGGCTAAAGATAGCCAATTCAATGGAAGACCACTGGATTTTGAAGTCAGAGGAGCCAGGTTCAAGTTACCACTTGCTACCTGTGTAATCTCAAACAAATTACTTGACCTCTCTGAATCTCAGATACTTTTTCTAAACATTGAAGGCAATGGACTTATGACTTCTAAGATTCTTTCTGGCTTTGGTCTCTATGATCCCATGCAACATTGTAGGTATAGTTTAAAAAGTATAGATGCAAGAAAGAACATTTTAAAAATGAATACTTAAAAAAATAGTCATTTTTTTATGACAGAAATGGTGTGCTCTCCATGCTATGGTGGTCTTTATTTTGGGGTAAGACGAGTTGCATATGCTACAGTCAGGGAATTTGAGTTAAAAGGGAGCTTAGCAACCATCTAGTCCAAACTATATACAAAATGAATCCTGATTACAAGATACCTGATAAGCAAATATCTAGCCTCTGCTTGAAGTCCTTGAAGGAGGGGTGTCACACCAAGCTCTTGAGATAGCCCACCCATTCAATGAAGATTCAACACCTCCATGGGAAGACACATTTTGTGTGATGCCATTTTACAATTTTCCTTGAATGCACAAATACTCTTCCCAAAGCTCTGCCTCAGCCTATCTCCCACTGTTTCCTTCCAATTCTCCAAAGTGCCAGAAAAAACTGGAGTACTGTTGTTGTCATTTCAGTCATATTTAACTCCCCAGGACCTCATTTCAGATTTTCTTGCAAAGATATGGGAGTGGTTGCCATTTCCTTCTCCAGCTCATTTTACAGATAAGAAACTAAGACAAACAGGATTAAGTAAGTGACTTGTCTAGGGTCACACAGCTAGGAGGTTTTGGAGCTGATATTTAAACTCAGGAAGATGAATCTTTTCGAATTTGGGCCCAGTACTCTATTATAAGGATGCTATTAGAAAATATGTATTGTTTTATTAGTTTAAAGATAAGAAGTAGAGAAGCTGGCTTGAGGAAGTATTGGAGTTTCAAATAGAGCTGAGAGAGAGAGAGAGTGATAATTTCAGCTGGTGGCAGTTATAACCATTATTCTATGACAGTTACACGCTCTGGATGTGGCATTCCAGGAGGGGGCTTCTGGCAGTTGACAGAGCCACACACAGATCCTTTCTCTCTCAGAGCTGGAGAAGGTAACATCTTTGCCTCTCTCTATCTTGGTCTGAGTGAAAGACTTGAAGGAGTGGAGTGTTTTCTTTTCCAACCTGATAAACACTATTCATTTATCTGTTACTGTCTATAGATTGGTTAAACTGTGAAAAGACCAAACATAACCTGGTCTTTGGTTTGGGCTCTGAGTCTGTTAAGGCTCAGAGTCCTAACTTGATTCTTGTGGAGACTCAATCAGCTAGCCTTGGCTACCTTTTAACTTAAAGGCAAAGTTAAGACTTAGAGTGGTTAGGTTTATTTAGAATAGAATAAATTTGGTTAGTTTAGATCAGGGAGGATTAGCATAGCCTCTGAACCACCGGAGAAGCAGTTCCTTGGGGGACCTGGGAGTTTATTTGGGTGGAGTTAGAATCCCTTGGAATTAGAAATCCTTTTTCCCGTGTATATATATATGTATATCATATACATATATATACACATATATATATTTAAATAAATTGTTTATTTTTCATAACAAGAGTCTCTTTAGCATTCCTTGTGCCTTGCATTGCTCGCTTATATTATTTTTATACTATCCACTAGTTTCTTAGAAACTGGACCATATAATTACTCAAGTTCAAGCAGTGCTTACTGATTACTTCCCTGTCTTTGCTTGTGCTAGGTTCTCCAGCTGGCATGTTCTCCTCATTTATTAGCTGTAGAAGTATGACACATCTTTCAAAGCCCATATCATAGAATCACAAACTTTGAGTGGGAAAGGTCTAATTGTCATCTAGTTCAACCCATACACAAAAAGAATCCCCATTATAACATACCCAGCAAATTATTTTTCAGTCTCTGCGTTAAGACCTCCAAGGAAGGGAAACATTGCCTTTCTAGCTATTCCATTTCACTTTTGGACAGCTTTATTAGGAAGCTGGTATTCTTATAATTTCTCCCTATCATTTCTGATTCTGCCCTTCAAAACCAAACAGAACAAGTCTAATTCCTCCTCCACATGATAATTCTATGATGATTAATGTTAAATACATGAAGATAGCTGTCTTACCTACTCTGAGTTTTATTTTCTCCAGGCTAAACATGCACAGTTTCTTCAACTAATTTTCATATAGCAGGGACTCAAGGCCCTTTGTCATCCTAATTGTCCTTTTCTAGACAAAGTTCATCAACATCCTTCTTAAACCATATCTTGCCTCATCTTGTGCTTGTGGAGTTGTTTATTTTTTTATAATCAAGCCACAAACTTTATATCCATGCTATTAAATTCTGCTCAGTGTTCTAGCCCATCAAGGTCTCTTTGGATGCTGACTCTGTAGTACCTTTTGTTAGCTGTGCCTGTAGGCTATGTATAATCTCAGATGTTCCCTCTTCTGAAATCTCATCACCATGGAGATTACTTTCACTTTGATATCCACACCTCCTCTATACTCTCAGTTGCTTCTCCCTTCTGATTGAAGGTTTGGAAGGTAGAGCAAAATATTCTCCCCAAACCTCTCTTTAGAAAGGCTTGGGATATACTTAAGGTTGCCTGCTGGGAGTTAAGATGTCTGAGTAAAGGATGCTCAGCTTGCCTAAACCTTCCTAGCACACAAAAATAGGAAATAAAGCTCCTCACAATAAAGAAAAACAGGAGGGACATATCTCACTAAGGTGAGAAAGGAGAGTAACTCAGAGAGTGTGGCATCAAGAGAACTGGCAGAACTTGGCCCAAAGCATTTCCACAAAACAGCAGATCCGGGAGCAGCCCACTTGGCCTGAAGTAATGAACTGGCAGAAAACAGGAGCATGTCAATACAGGATACAACAGGGGAACCAGAAGCAGGGGGAGTGGAGTCCAGGTGGGCAAAACAACTGTAACCCTCCCCATAAGAAGCTAAGTGCTCCCCACTTGAAGTACACACTCAAAGACAGCTATTCCTACCCAAGCACCAGAGAAGGCTACATTGAAAGCTTGAAACAGTGCTTCCTTTATCCCAGGAGCAGAACGGAACCTCAATAGATGAACAAGATAATGAAGGGAAAAAATTAATAACTAGAAAAATGAGCAAAAGACAAATAAAAAACCTAATCTTAAAAAGTTACTTTAGTGACAGGGAAGATTAAAATATAAACTCAGAAGAGGACAACAATGACAAAAAGAAAACATATGAAACCCCAGAGGAAAGTGAGAAAGGATGTTAGGTCCCAAAAGAACTCTTGGTAAAATTTGAAAAGAAATTTAAAATAATAAATATTGATAGAATAATAATAAATAATAAAATAGATAGAAAGGTTCATCATCTTAGAAACTAGAATGGAGGCAACTCCCCCTGCTCCCCCAAAAAATACAGAAGAAAAAACTTCTTAAAGAGTAGGATGGAAAGAGATCAAGGGAGAAAATAACTTCCTAAAAATTAGAATTGACCAAATGGAAGCTAATGGTTCCATATGGCATCAAGAAATAAGATAAAATCAAAAGAATGAAAAAAAATAGAAGAAAATCTGAAATACCTCCCTGGAAAAGTAACCAACTTAGAAAATAGATCCATGAGAGACAATCTAAAGACTATTGGGATATTTGAAAGCTATGATCAAAGAAATAGCCTAGATACCAAATTATAAGAAATCATCAGGAAAAATTGCCCTAATATCCTCAACTAGAAGGGAAAATAGAAACTGAAAGAATCCATTCATCATTTCTTAAAATAGACACCAAAATAAAACATCCAAGGACTATT
Organism: Gracilinanus agilis; assembly: GCF_016433145.1. Taxonomy (NCBI): domain Eukaryota; kingdom Metazoa; phylum Chordata; class Mammalia; order Didelphimorphia; family Didelphidae; genus Gracilinanus; species Gracilinanus agilis. The sequence continues at coordinate 136,334,681 of NC_058132.1, read as the reverse complement.
ATAACAAAGTTAAAAAACTCCAGGGTTAAGGAAAAAGTACTGCAAGCAACCAGAGAGAAAGAATTCAACTATTGTGGAGCCACAGTCAGAATTACACAAGACCTAGAAGCTTCTATATTGTTACAAATAAAAATTAATCTTGGAGACATTACTATATTTATAAGCATTTATTCATAAAGAGAAAGAAAAAAAGAAATAGGTTTCAGCCTTTCTAACTTTAGGTAAAAATCTGGTTCCGCATTGCAGGCAGCATGGTTCCCTTCACACCCCTGTTTGCCAGAGATTGCAAGATGAGATAGATAAGTACTCAGAGAGAGAGCAAACCTAGAGAGAGACACCAGAGACCAGTTGGAAACCCAAGAGGCCTCTTCAGCTTCCCCTGCTGCTCCTTTCAGCCCTGAATCTTTCTTTTGGCCAATGGCTTTCAAATGTCATGCCCTCTGCCCTGGTCTCAGTGGCAATGCTATGCCAGGCCAGTGCCAGGATGTTGGCATCAGGCCAGCAGGTACGTAACTGATTCCTATGTTGATTCACTGGGGTGAGTCTTACAGGATTGGCCCGAGTTAGAGGTCTCCTAGATAATTTTATTTCACTCAATATTAAAGGGCAAGAAGGCATGGAATATGATATCTCAAAAGGCAAAGAATCTAGATGTACAACCAAGAATCATATAACACACTCAGCCACCCATAGAAACTTACCTTATAGGGAAGTAGGAGAGAAAAGTAAATAAGTGGGAAGAGATAGACAAAAAGAAGGGCAAATTGAGGGAGGCAGTGGTTGGAAGCAAAACATTTGTGAACAGGGAAGGGCAAAAGGGATGTGTGTGTTTGTGTATGTGTGTGTGTGTATATATGAGAGAGAGAGAGAGAGAGAGAGAGAGAGAGAGAGAGAGAGAGAGAGAGAGAAAGAGAGAGAGAGAGAGAGAAAAGAAAGGATAAACAGGGAAAATAAGATGGAGGGAAACAATTAGTAATCATAATTGTGAATATGAATGGAATGAACTTACCCATAAAAATGGAAAAGGATAGTGAAGTGGATTAAAACCCCTAATCCCACAAAATACGGTCTATAGGAAATATATTTAAAGCAGGGAGACACACACAGAGTTAAAATAAGGGGCTGGCACAGAATGAATTATGCTTTAACTAAAATAAAAAAAAAAATAAAGGGTAGCATTTGTGACCTCAGACAAAGCAAAAGTAAAAATTGATATAGTCAAAAGAGATAAGGAAAGAAATTATATCTGGGCAAAAGATACCTTGGAATATGAAACAATATCAATAATAAACATATTTGCACCAAATGGCATAGCATCCAGATTCCTAAAGGAAAAGTTACATGAGTCACAGGAGGAAATAGTAAAAATTTACTAGTGGGAGACCTCATTCTTCCCCTCTCAGAAGTAGATAAATCCAATAAATAAATAAATAAGAAAGAAGTGAAGGAGCAAAACAGAACTTTAGAAAAGTTAAATATTATGGACCTCTGGAGAAAACTGAATAGGAATAGAAAAGAATATACTTTTTCCTTGGCAGTACATGGCACATTAACAAAAACTGACCATAAAATAGGATATAAAAATCTCATAACCAAATGTAAAAAAATCGGAACTATTAAATCCATCATTTTCAGACCATAATGCAATAAAAATTATATTCAACAGAGGTTAGCAAAAACCTAAAAATTAACAGGAGACAAATAATCTTATTCTAAAGAATGAATGGGTCAAAGAACAAATCATAGAAATAATCAATAATTTTATTAAAGAGAATGACAAGAAGACAAAACACCAAAACTTATGGGATGAAGCCAACTCTGTATTTATGGGGGCATTTATATGTCTAAATGCATATATCAATAAACTAGAGAAAGAATAGATTAATGAATTTGACATACAACTAAAAAAAGTAGGAAAAGAACACTCCAATTAAAGACCGAAATGGAAATCTTGAAAATCAAATGAGAGATCAATAAAATTAAAAGTAGGAAGATGATTGAATATTTACTAAATAAGACAAGGAGCTGGTTTTATGAAAAATTAAATAATGTAGATAAATAATTGTTTAATTTGATTTTAAAAAGAAAAGAAAATCAAATACCAGTATCAAAAATAAAAAAAGTGAAATCACAAGCAATGAAAAAGAAATCAAAAGAATTAGTAGAAGTTATTTTGCCCATATTAATAAATATGACAATCTAAGTAAAATAGATGAATATTTACAAAAATATAACTGCCCAGATTAACAAAAGAGGAATAGAATACTTAAATAAACCCCATTGCAGTAGAAGAAATTGAACAAACCCTCAAAGGATTCTCTAAGTAAAAGACCTCAGAACTAGTTGGATTCACAAGTGAATTCTACCAAATATTCAAAGAATACTTAACTCTAATACTACATAAATTATTTTGAAAAAAGAGGAAAAAGAGATTCTTCCAAATTCCTTTTATAACACAAATATAGTACTGATACTTAAACCTGGAAGAGCAAAGAAAACTATGGACCAATTTTCCTAATGAATATTGACACAAAAAATTTTAAATAAAAACTAGCAAGAAGATCATAGCATTATATCACAAGGACCATATACCACGAACAGATGTTTTTTGTTGTTGTTGTTTCTTTTTTTTTTTTTTTTTTACCAGGAATGCAGGAATGGTTCAGTATTAGGAAAACTATCAATACAATTGACCATATCAATAGCAAAACCAACAGAAACCATGTGATTGTCTCAATAATTGCCGAAAAAGCCTTTGATAAAATACAATACTCATTCCTATAAAAACATTAGAAAACTTTGGAAATGGAGATTTTTCTTAAAATGAGAAAGTATCTATCAGAAACCATCAGCATTATCTATAACGGGGATAAACTGGAACCCTTCCCAGTAAGATCATGGGTAAAGCCAAAATGCCCATTATCACTACTACATTAATATTATACTGGAAATGCTACCTATAGCAATAAGAGCAAAAAAAGAAGTTGAGGGAATTAGAATAGGCAATATACATAGAGAACCCCAGGGTATCAACTAAAAAACTAATAGAAATAATAATTTTAGCAAAGACAGGACACAAAATAAACCCACATAAGCCTTCAGCATTTATATTTACCACCAGAGTTCAACAGCAAGAGATAGAAAAGGAAATTCCTTTTAAAATAACCATAGACAATATAAAACACTTAAGAGTATACTTATCAAAATAAACCCATTAACTATGTGAACACAATTAAAAAAACACTTTTCACACAAATAAAATAAGATCTAAACAATTGGGAAAAATGTTCATTGCTCATGGATAGGCCAAACCAATATAATAAAAATGACATCTTACTTAAATTAATTTATTCAGTGCCATACCAATCAAACTACTCAAAAATTATTTCCTAGAACTAGAAAAAATAATAACAAAAATTCATCTGGAAGAACAAAAGGCCAAGAATATCAAGGGAATTAATGGGACAAAATAAAGGAAGATGACCTAGCCCTGCCAGATCTCAAACTACATCATAAAGTAGTAATCATTAAAACAATCCAGAACAGAAACAGAATAGTGGATCAATGGAAAAATCAAGGGTAGCATTCATGGCCTCAGACAAAGCAAAAGTAAAAATTGATATAGTCAAAAAAATAAGAAAGGAAATTATATCTGAACAAAAGACAACTTGGAATTTCCTCATCTGTAAATGAGGAGGTTGAACTAGACAACTTCTTAGGTCCCTTTCAGTTCTTGCATGACCTTATGATACTGAAACCTAGTGTTTGAGTGAACTAGGAGCAGAATGACCTGAGTTTGAATTCAGTCATTTACCACTTTTATGGTCTGAGAAAGGTCCTTAAATTATATGCAACTCAGTTTCCTCAACTGTAAAATGAGTCAGTATACCTAGGTGATCAGTTAAGGACCCTTCCAGCTCTAGATCCAATAAATTTGTTGTTGTGCTATTTTTCAGTCTCCTCCAACTCTGTGAATCCATTTGGGGTTTTCTTGGCACAGATACTGATATAGTTGCCATTTCCTTTTCCAGCCCATTTTACAGATAAGGAAACTGAGGCAAATAGGGGTAAGTGACTTTGCAACAGTCACACAGCTAGTAAATGTCTGAGTTCAGATTTGAATTTAGGAAGATGAGTCTTCCTAATGCCAGGGCCAGCACTCTATCCACTATGCCACCTAGTTGCTCCCTGTAAATTTACAGGCTAGAATAAAATAAGTTTCTTTGGATCTTTTTTCCCCATCTTTCTTAAAACCATTTTCATGTCTCTAGTTTACTTGACAGCTCAAAGGAAAATATACATACAGCATAGAATTATAGTTGCTATGTGGAAAAAGGCCTTAAATTGTCACCTAGTTTCAGATCAACTTTTTAGTAGATATGGAAATAAAAAGGTGGGGAAATGAGTAGAGAAGGGGAAGGGAAGAGGCATTTCTCTAGTGCCTGTTATGTACTGGGCACTGTGCTAAGTGATTTTTGAAAAATATTTATCTCATTTGATCTTTACAACAGCCTTGAGATGTCAGTGCTATTATTATCCTCATTTTATAGGTGAGGAAACTGAGGCTGAAAGAAGTTAAATGACTTTCCCAAGGTCACACAACTAGTGTCTGAGGCCAGATTTGAACTTAGGTCTTTCTGATTCCAGGCCTAGGGCTTTATCCACTGTCCCAGATAAAATTCTCATGATCATACCTTTCCTTTGTAACTTTTTCCAAACCAATCTTTGTCATCAGGAAATTTTCCTTTGTATCTAGCATTAATCGTTCTTGCCTTTTGTCAAATTCTACTCTGAAGAATATTTAAATAGAATGATTCCTCTTATACCTACTTGAGGAAAAATATAAATTAACTTTTAAAAACTATCTTTGTCAATAATCAAGGTAGAAGTTGAATGAATTAAAAAGTGAGTTGAATAAATGAATGGATTTATTCTTGATTTAATTGTGATTTATTATCAGAATTTTGCCTAAACATTTAGAAATTCACTAGAAAATGACTAGAGGGTTAAATATTTATTAACTGTCTACTAGGTACAAGGTACTGAGAGGGATATATAGACTAAATAGATTTTTCTGGCATCAAATGCCATTATAATCTATTAAAAAGGATAAGACAAATATGCAAATAGTTACACTACAAGGTAGAATATGATAAGTGCTTAACAGAAATATGAAGGACTAAGAGAGCTCAGCAGACCATTGGCTGGAAGATCAAGAAAAGAAGCTGAGCTGGACCTTGGCAAATAAATAGGATTCTGAAGACAAATGTGATGGCCTTTCTCAATCCTTGGCTTCTTAAACTCTGCAGCATCTGACACCACCCTTTTCTCCTGGATGCCTTCTTCTCTCTGGGTTTTAGGACACTGCTTGGTCTTGGATCTCCTTCTACCTTTCTGACTACTCCTTCTTTGTCTTTGCTAGATTTTCATCCATCTCACACTTCCTAGCTTGGCTCCATCCTCAGTTCCTGTTTTGTGAAGGGCCTATTATGTTTTAAGCTCCTACTGCACCAGAAGATATACAATAAATATGGTGCCCAATCTTGACAAAGGCCTGGAGTTTTCTTGTGGAAATAGGCATTGGGATTGGGGTTGCAACTGATAGATCATTGTAAAGTGATGAACTTTTCTGCATTCTTGATATTTCTTGAATAAAATGGATAGAACCAAACTCAGAAAGGCTATTATGCTCAAAATATTCTCTAATATGTCAATCACATTTGTAAAAATTAAAATTGGTTTGACTAAATATAAGAGTTAAAAATATAAGATTGTGGTTGCTATTTATTATATTAGCCCTTAAGTAAAAATTGACTCTTAATAGCTTTTATTTTGTAAAGGTTAAAATTAATGGTTGGACAATTATTATATGAAATTATGTGGTCACTAGTATTTATTTGTATCTTGAGTCTGAAATTTATTTACAAATATTTACAAATAGAGAGGAAACAATAAAGAAGAGAAATGTGAGGAGGATAGAGAAGTTATCTATCCCATCAACCTAAATGTTTTGCTCCAGGTCTGCTTAGTCCAGGCAGAGATTAATTAGCTCTCAACCAGAAAGGCTGGTAGTAAATTACTACATGGTCTCCTCCAAGGTGGAAGTAAGTCTCTCCAGAAGCTAGGAAAGAGGTCAACCTTCTACTCACCCAATGAAGTAATCCAAGAGTCAGAATCCAAGTAGAAGCTAAGCTCTGAGTTGTGATATTAGAAATTTGGGGGTCCTTGAACTAATTTGGGGTCCCTGATCTAAACTTCCTATGGACATTTAAGACTCTTTCAAATTACATTTCCCATGATTCCTCTTGTGTAATCATGTAGACAGGAAGTGTAATAACTTAGAGAGAAGAATAAAAAGGAAGTGCCTAGAAAGGCATGCTCTTTTTTCCGGCTGAAGCAGCATAGTGATGGAGGTAATGGCGGGTCTTTCAAACTAACTCTTAATATGGCATGGTTTCATTTTTCTAATGGCTATTAATAAATCTTTTAAAACCATAATATTTTTAAATCTATCCTTTTATATCCATTTTATTTCTTACAGAATCCACCATCCAAGCTATAGTGTCCAGCGAAGCTCCCTCAAAGACTAAGACTATCTCAGACTATCTCCAGAAGACAATCTCTTCAGACTATCTTCTCAAAGACAATCATCTGAAGGAGTTTTTGGGCTTGCTTTTTATGGTGACTTCTTGTCCCTTCCCCTCTTCACAGGGGTCAATCACAGTTTCCAAATTATCCAGCACTGCCCAGAGGGCAGTGTCTGTAGGATTGACTTCTCACCTTCTAAAGGTTAAGTTCTCATCAAAAAAGATTCACAAATTTCCAGCTGATTGAATTTCTAAAGATGTGAATTCTCTAAGTGCCTTGCTAGCTTCTCACCTAGTACTAAGTAGGGTTTTTAATCTTTTGTTGATTCAATTCAAAAGTAGACAAAGGAGAGTTAATTCTGTCTTCAGTCTAGTGAGGTACTAAGTAGGGCACTTAAGTTAGTGTTAAGTCAGGATAGAAAATAGAGTAAAGAATTCTCTTTCACAATTTACAAGGTAGAGATAGTGAAAGTGAGAAATAAAGGAAGGAGACAAAGCCTAGTCTAGCCTACTAGCCCTAAGTGCTGCTCCAGTGAAGTCAGGCTCAACCTGCCAGCAGGAGTTTCCCCAAATTCTGATCTCCACATGGATTTTCCAGTAGTCCTCACTCAGAAGTCCTGGTGGTCTCCTTAGCTCTACTCACCAACACAGAATCCAAGGAAAGAGTCTCTCCTAAATCCAATGCAGGAATGGTCTCCAAGGAGCCAGTCTCTCCAAAAACCAAGGAAGGAAGAAGAGCCTAGACCACATTGGTCTCTTCTTTTATACCCCTTTTTTTCCACATCATTTACTATCTCTCCTCCTCTTCATGGAAACCAATTGCAGTCTTTCAATTTGCCTAGCACTGCCCAGGGATGGGCAGTGCCCTTTGGAGGTGAGAGTTTTCTCTAGTAAGTGACTTGTGAATTCTCTTACTTAAGTGTTAAGTAGGGGTATTTTGAGTTCTTGATTTGATTAACTAAAAATAGACAAAGGGGGAGTTAATTCTATCTTTACATATTGGAGCAAACAGGTTTTTGAAACACATTATAGTAGAACTGACTGTATATCTTATTCCTGCCAGTTTTAGAATGTAAGTTCCCTGGGTGCAGGAACTGTTTCTTTTTGTCTTTGTGTGTCCAGTGCCTAGCATAGTGCTTGTCATGTAGTAGCTGCTAAATAAATATGATCAAAGGATCATAGATTTAGATCTAGAAGAGACATTAGAAATAATTTTTAATTGCCTCTAAAATCCAGAAAGGACAAATAACTTATATGGTGATTACACTGTTGTGATTGACGGTATGAGATCTGAGAAAGATGACCACATATATATTATACACATGCATACTTATATTAGTTTTTCCAAAGGAGTATATCAGATATAGCAAGGGGATAGCTAGATGACTCAATGAATAGAGAGCCAGTCCTTGAGATGGGACTTGGGTTCAAATTTGACCTCAGTAACTGTGTGACCATAGGCAAGTCAATTAATCCTAATTGCTTAGTCTTTACCCATCTTCTGCCTTGGAACTAATACCTAGTATTAATTCTAAGACAGGAAGTAATGGTTTAAAAAATATATTGCAAGAAAAATGTATCAATATCTCCCTCTATACTTCTAGGGATGCTTCTTCTGTAACTAGTCTCTGGAGGATTAGGCTTAAAACTTAGCTCAGATCCTATATGACTTTCATTTGAGCAATGCTTGCGGGATGAATTCTTATTTCAGCCTTAGCCGGCCTGGGTCCATGGTTTTTTGAAGGCTTTGATTTTGGACTGGCTGTAAGAGTATGGCCTGGATTCTGACTCCTGTGGCTTGCTCTCCAGTCCACTGTCAGAGATTCTACTCCCTGAACCCAGAATGGAAAAAAGTGAAGAAAAGGCCAAAGACGGAGGCCCATTTCCTTTTGGGTCCCTATGGCCTCAAAGAGGAAAAAAAGCTATTAAGACTCTTTAGAATGTGGTCTTTCACTAAATGCTACAAGAGGAAAATAAGTCATTCAGCTAGCATTTATTAAATACTTACTCTGTGCCAGTCACTGGAGATACAAGGAAAGGCAAAAGGCAGTCCCTGTTCTCAAGAAGCTTCAAGGGTAATGGAGGAGACAACATGCAAACAAAAATGTATAAATAAGACATAGAAAATAAAAATTGGAGATAATTAACAGAGAAAAGGCACTGGCATTAAGGGGGATCAGAGAAGGCTTTTTGCAAAAGGTAAAATCTTAGCTGAGACTGGAAGGGAGCCAAGGAAACTAGGGAATGGAGAAAAGAAGGGAATGAGTTCCAGATATTGGGAACAGTACGTGAAAATTTCCAGTGGAGAGATGGAGTGTCTAGTAGGAGGAACCACAAGGAATGCAGTATCACTGTATTGCAAAACACATGATACACTGTAAGAAGACTAAAAAGGTAGGTGGAGGCTGAGTTATGGATGGCATTAAAAGACAGAAAGGATTAAAAAAACAACTTCCCTTCTGTTTGAGAACTGATAATAAGTATTGTTTCCAAGACAGAAGAGCTGTAAGGGCTAGGCAATGTGTTGTGACTTGTCCAGGGTCACCCAGCTAGGAAGTGCCTAAGGCCAGATTTGCACCCAGGACCTCCCCTCTCCAGGGCTGGCTCTTTATCCACTGCCCTCAAAGAGAAGATTTTATATTTTATTTATTTGTGTTGCCCAGAAGCAATAGAGAACCACCGGAATTGATTGAATAAGGTAGCGGTGTGGTCAGATCTGAACTCTAGAGACAATTTGACAGCCGAGTGGAGGATAGACTAGAGGAGAGAGAGCTGCTATTTTAGCAATTCAGGCACGAAGTGATGAGGGACCACACCAGGGTGGTGGAAGTGTCTGAGGGGAGAAAAGGGCATAAAGAGAGATGTTATGAAGGCAGTAATGACAAGACTTGGCAGTTAATTGGATATTGAGAGTCAGGGGACAAGGATAATGCTTAAGTAGCAAGCCTGAGTGACTAGGAAGAGGGTAATCACTTCATAGTAATATGGAAGTTAGGAAGAGAGAAGAATTTTTTGGGAAAGATAATGAGTTAATGATCCACCCCTTTTTTTGGCAGTCATGTCTGACTCTTCATAACCCTATTTGGAGTTTTCTTGGCAGAGATACTGGAGTAACTTGCTGTTTCCTTCTCCAGCTCATTTTACAGATGAGGAAACTGAGGCAAACAGGATTAAGTAATTTGCCCAATATTACTACTAATAAGAAAAGCTAATAAGTGCCTGAGGTCAAATTTGAGATCAGAAAGGTGAGTCTTGCTGCCTCCAGACCCAGTGCTCTATCCACTGTCACCTACTTGTCTAGTAATCCCCCCCAGACTCAAATGGAGAAAAGAGACAACCACATTTCAATACAATTGGTTTTCTTTGTAATCCTATGTATTTTATTTTAAACATTTAAAAACATTTTTCTGTGAAGGGGTCCATTGACTCCATCAGATGCCAAATGGGGCTTTGATGTAAAAAAGGATAAGAACCCCTGATAAAGGGAAATAAACATCTACAATTAGGAGAGGAGAAAGAGAAACCCACAAAGGAGGATAGAGAACCTGACAGTGCAGTGTTTTAGAAACAAAGGAAGCAAAATGACTAGGAGGAAGGAGGCTATCAGCAGTATCATATGCTTTAGAAAGATCAAGAAACAGAAGGAAAGGCCATTGGATTTGGTATAACTTTAATATTTGTTCATTAGTGTTCTTTGAGTCCGAAGCTAGATTACAAAGATTTGAAGAGTGAATGGATGCTGGGGAACTGAAAGTGACAAACATAAGCTATTTTTCTAGACCTGTGTTGATGAAAGGAAGGGCAGTGGGGCAGCTAAATGGCTCAGTGGATGGAGCCAGGCTTGGAGATGGGAGGTTCTGGGTTCAAATCTAACCTCAGACACTTCCTAGTTGTGTGATCCTGGGCAAGTCACTTAACCACAAATTCCCTGGCCCTTACCACTCTTCTGCCTTGGAATCAATGCTTAGTATCAATTCTAAGACAGAAGGTAAGGGTTATTAAAAAAAAAAAAAAGAATGAAAGGAAAGGCAGAGATGGGGGGGGGGGGGTGTAGTCTGGGGATCCAGGAAAGACTTTTTGGAAATAATAGCTCATATAATATACAATGCTTTCAAGTTTGCAAAGGAAAGCTAGGTGGTATAATGAATAGAGCACTGGGTTTGAAATCATGAGTTCAGATTTGACCTAAGATACTTATTGGCTATGTGACCCTGGGCAAGTTACTTAATCCTGTTTGCCTCAGTTTCCTCATCTGTAAAACGAGCAGGAGAAGGAAATGGCAAAGCACTCTAGTATCTTTGCCAAGAAAATCCCAAATGGAGTCATGGAGAGACTGACATGACTGAAAGTTTACAAAGCACTTTATGCATATGATCTTTATTTGATCTTCATGGTCTGGTAAAGTGCTATTTATTATCCTCATTTTTATAGAAAAGAAGACTGAGGCTAAATAACTTGCCTAGGACCATAGGATCATAGAATTAGACCCAAAAGAGACCTTAGGGGTAGCTGAGCCTAACCTTCTCATTTATAGATGAGTGAACTGAGGCTCTGGGAGGTTAAGTTAAATTCTCCAAAGTCACACAGGTTATAAGTGATAGGGGCAACTCCTCTGACTCTAAAGTCCATTATGCTCTTTCCAACATACCACAGCACTAGTCGGTGTCTGAAGTAGGGTTCTATTTCAGGTCTTCCTGAGTCCAAGCCCAGGGTTTTATCCTCTAGGCTCACTGCCTCCCAGTGTAATTGTTTTAAAGATAAGGAAGCCCTGAGGATTTTCAGGGGAGGTCTGTGGAGAAGGAAAGATTGAACTCAACACTCTCTCTGCTTTCTTATGTAGTTCACTTAACCCAAATCTAGCTCTGCAGACTCCATATTGCTGCACTCCTAACCTCCTTCCCAGCAGGGAGATGACTAATGCTCAATGTCATGTGTTACACTAGGATTTGCTATGCAGACTGAATGTCCACTGAGACCTAATTTAAAAAATAAATTCTATGTCCTTGGAACCAAAGTCAAGTTTGAAAAATGTTGCTCATTCTCATTCCACTGCCCCACCTCCTTTTCTCACCCCCCTACCCTCCATCCCCTACAATGCTGTAGGAAGTGCACTGACTGGTTAGAGCTTATTAAACCCAGACCAGGCTACCAAGGAGTCCTGTGCTTCTGGCATGCTTGATATAATACCTTTGACTCTAAAGCAGTGGGAAAATTCAGAGCACCGAGTTGCTACAGTCAAGAGCATTTCTGAGGAGGTATATTAAAAGTCAAAGACCTACCTAATGTAGAGATGGGTTTGCCTTGCATCCAACAAGTGAAATCTATTTAAATTGGATAAAAAAAAATAGCAGGGTAGAGTAAAACTCTTTCCAGGGTCCTTCTAAACTGCTTTGACCAAAAAGAAAGGCAGGAACCAAAGTTTGCTGGGTGCATCCCTGAGGACAGCTGTGGGAGGTAGGGAGAAGGAGATGATTCCTCTCATCTGGTTCCTTAAATGACCTGGAGCTCATATATACCTCATTACTTCAGTAGATCTATGATCTCATCAGCCCAGGGGTGGATCACAGTCCATCCATGCTTGCTCATCCTGTACCACTCTTATTAATTCCTTTCCAAAAATCTTTCATAGAGAATCCACTAGAATATTAGAGGATTTCCCCTGGTTCCTCCACAATTCTGTAGATACCAGCACAACACATATTGGTGATATTTAGCATATCTTTGTTAATAGATTAATTGATTGATACACAAGAAGTCCCAGGCCACTTTTATCCAGCATGCATCTTGGCTTTCAGGTTGTCTTGTGATATCATGTTGTCCCGTGATTTCCAGCCATATCACATTAGTTGGAGAATACTGGTCTTAAAATGATGGAATCTGGGGACAATGAGCAAATTGGACATCATAGCATAATTTCTCAGATGTAATCTAGCCTGATTTCCTTCCCTTATTCATTATTATATTATTATATTATTTTGAGCCCATTTCCATGTTCATCTGTAATGCTTGTCCATTGGACAATGCTTGCCTATCATCCTCTTATCATAATATGATTAATATACATTCTTCTTCCACTTGATTTTTCTTATGCAGATGACTAGATCAGTATATATATGTATTTATATATGTGTGTGTACTCTCTCATTTTGTAACCTTTTTCTTATTTAATCGTCCAAGAAAATCAATGGGATTACTTTTTCTCAGTTGATTAACACCCCTCAAATTATATATTGATCATTCATAATTTCCTTTCCTCTTTAAAACCATGCCCCTTTTAAAAATTAGGTTTAGTTATTTATTTATTTGTTTTCGATTATTTTCCCATGGTTACATGATTCATGTTCTTTCCCTCACTTCCTCCCACCCCCTTCTCATAGCTAACGTGCAATTCCACTGGGTTTTACAAGTGTCATTGATCAAGACCTATTTCCATATTATTAATATTTGCACTAGGGTGATCGTTTAGAGTCTACATCCCCAATCATATCCCCATTGAACCATGTGATCAAGCAGTTGTTTTTTGTGTGTGTGTGTGTGTTTCTACTCCCACAGTTCTTTCTTTGGATGTGGATTATGTTCTTTCTCATAAGTCCCTCAGAATTGTCCTGGATTATTGCATTGCTGCTTGTAGAAAAGTCCATTACATTTGATTATGCCACAGTGTACTCCTGGTTCTGCTCCTTTCACTCTGCATCAATTCCTGGAGGTTGTTCCAGTTCACATGGAATTCCTCCAGTTCATTATTCCTTTGAGCACAATAGTATTCCATCACCAGCAGATACCACAATTTGTGTAGCCATTCCCCAATTGAAGGGCATCTCCTCATTTTCCAATTTTTTGCCACCACTAAGAGAGTGGCTAAAATATTTTCGGTACAAGCCTTTTTCCTTATTATTTCTTTGGGGTATAAATTCAGCAGTGGTATGGCTGGATCAAAGGGCAGGCAGTCTTTTAAAGCTCTTTGGGCTTAGTTCCAAATTGCCTTCTAAAATGTTTGGATCAATTCACAACTCCACCAGCAAAGCATTAGTGTCCCAATTTTGCCACATCCCCTCCAGCAATCATTACTCTCCCCTTCTTTCATTTTAGCCAGTCTGCTAGGTGTGAGGTGATACCTCAGAGTTGTTTTGATTTGCATTTCTCTAATTATTAGAGATTTAGAACACTTTATTATGTGCTTATTGATAGTTTTGATTTCTTTATCTGAAAATTGCCTATTCATGTCCTTTGCCCATTTATTAATTGGGGAATGGCTAAACCATGCCCATTTTGTCAAGTCTACATGGCAATTTTCTAGCCAATCACAGCCTACTAGTTAGAAGGGAGTTTGTGTCTGTGTGTATGGAGATGGGATGGAGTCTGCCTGCCTTCTATCCATGTCTCAGTGATGTGGAAAGCAGAAGGCAGACTTCATGTGGCAATATAGGTGGGAGGAAAGCTGATTGAGTAAAGAATTTTGGTCTTGGAATCAGAAAGGTCTGGGCCATGGCCAAAAGAGTCACTCATAGCCTCAGTTTCTTTTTGTCAAAATGAGAATAATAACTGAGGTTTATAAAGTGCTTTAAGTTTTGTCAAATAATTTGTGCATTATCTCATTTAATCTTTATGACAACCTTATAATGTTGGTGCTAATCTCTCATTTTAAGTATGAGGAAATGGTGGCTGGGAAGGTTTTAATGACTTGACCAGAGCCATATACCTATTAAGAATCTCATATAAGATTTGTTTGTTAGTTTTTATAAATTTATTTTTTATTCTATACTTAGTAACCACCAACAAAAAATTTTAAACAAATGCATATAAAAGATTATGTACAAAACCACAAACTCCACATTGTTTACAATTTGTTTAAAATATGTAAATTATATGTGTGCTAATATAAGCATCCTCTGCTTTTGAGTTCTCTTTGTTTTACTCAGAAAATTTTTTCCTTTTGGTTTGGGGCTGTTTTTTTTTAACGTATTAATTGTAAATATTATTCTCATTCTCTTTTCATCCCTTCATATTTCCATTATTTTCTTTATATTTTAAATATATAGAATATGATATAAGATTTGAACTCAAGTCTTCTTGACTCAGAGTCCAATACTTTTCTTACTGGGCTCACTTTGCTTCCTTACATGTTGTTGTGAGTGTCAAACAAGATAATGGTTATACAGTGTTATAAATAATATACATATAAATAAAGACTATAGCAATCAATAATGATTTATTAAAGTCTGAGGACAGCCCCATCTCATGGCTCAGCTTCTGGCCAATAGAAATTTGAGGCTCACAAATTGGGAGCACACAAAGGTCAAGGAATTGTCTCTGCAAAGCTTTTGTTGCTAACAATTCCCTCTTCTACAAAAACTTTGGCTCATCACTGAAAAAAACTTTGAAAGTAGCTTTAAAGAAATCTTGTCCAGTCTGCTCATAGTCATTGTAGGACAATGCCTGGAAGGTTTCATATGCTCCTAAGGACCTATCATCAATTCCCTTGGACTAACTGATTATTCTGTATTGGTTCTGTCTGTCTGCTCAGGAAATGACAGAAATAAATCACAGATAAAATCAAGTTAGCACTTTAATGTCCATGGGTGTTTTTCCCCCAAATGAGTTTGAGACTCTCCCTGTTTCAGACCATATGGGACACTTCTTCTAGGAGGAAATTAGGTTTTATTGTCTATTTCTATTTAATTGCCTTTTACTCTGTCCTAGGTGGCCTCTTTGAAGCCAGCTCCACCAGAACTCAGAGTCTCATAGGACTAATTGTTTGATTGTCTTAGAGTCTGGACAAGATAAGAGACAGAGGCCCAGAATTGGATAACTCCACTCCCTAGCCTGTAGCTTACCTGTCCAAGGTTGTTCCTAAGCAACTCACAATTCTAGCTTGACTTTGCTCTGGTAAAAAATACTTTTTTCCAAGGGGTTTGGTATCTATGATCTCATGTGATCCTTATGACAGTCTTTATTTGATCCTTATGACAACAAGGTTGGTAAGACAAGTATTCCTGTATGCGTTTTACAGACTAGAAAATGGGGTTCAAGAAAACAAGTGATCACAAAGCTACTGATGAAGCTAGGATTGGAGTTCAGCCTACCTGATTTCTAGCTGTGCTCTTTTCATAAAGTCATAAATCTTCCTTAAAAAAAGACTTTAGGTTAAACAGGTGGTTTTTTTTTTGTTTGTTTTGTTTTTTTTTGTATTTACATACATTTCTAAAATACCTCCAAATCAAATTCCTCAACATCTGGGGATAAAGAGTGGACCTGTGATTTCCTTGACATATGGAACTCCCTGATGAGGAAATTCTCTTTCACAATGCAGCTTAGTACCTTCTCTGCAATTTATAATTTTAGAGAGCTACCTGGAACCCTGAGAATGTAAGTGATATCCTTAGGGTCACACAGCTGTTTGTGTCAGGGGTAGGACTTGAACTGAAGTCTTCCTGACTGACTCTGAGGCTAGCTTTTGATTTATTACACTATGCTGACAATTCCCTAAGACAATTATGTAAAACAGCCTGAAAGAGTTATCAGACTAATAGTACATGCAACTTTATGCTGGATTAATTGCCTCTACCATAAATTAAAAGGATGTGTTTCATAGGCTAATACAACTATTGTCCAGTGCTTTTAAAAATCTGATTTGTGTGGTTATTTAAAGTTCTCTTCTTAAGTGTTGCACTATTGTAAATATGGTTCTTTAGGTCCTGTTTTCTTCCCTCTGCATTGCTTCATACAGGCTTTCCCATAGATCTCTGAATTCTTATTTCATTCCTTAAGACGCAATCATTGTCCATTTTATCCATGGACCACCATTTGGACAGCAATTAATATTGACTGCTGGGTAGGAGGTGAATCTACAGCTGAAAAGGTACTTTTGTCAGAATCAGAGAATCCTGTTTCTCAAGAATACCTCTCCATGAATTGCATACAAAGGGACCTCCGGAAGACATTTGTAGAATTTCCCCCTACCACCAGAAACAAAATCTCCGTGTAGAGTAGAGCCATTCTAGCTGGAAACTTATTCTGCAACCATAAAACTAATCAACAAATGTACAGGCAAAGACAGGGTCATTTTTCATTTTTGAGAAATGAGAAATCATTGTCAGATCTTATACTAGCAACACTTAGAGAATCTTAAAAAGTGAGATTCCATGAATTCAGAGGGGAAGCATTATCACCCAGACAGACATTATCAGATTGTTCAATGGCTCTGTGTTTCCTTCAATGATTTTATTACTTATTTCAATGTTTTAATATAGATCTATAATTTTATGGATTTAACAAATGTAAAAAATGTACTTGAACAGTGTGGTTCTCCTCAGCATTGGCATATGGTATCAGTGCCTTAGATAAAAGATCTTAGTTACAAGACTCTCTTTAAAGTGTTTAACACTCTTCTTTGAAACCATAGAAAGAGTGTATTCCTATTCTTAGGACCTCCAGATTCAGAGGTTTTGTGAAATGAATGATACTTCTCCAAGGCATCATAAAAGGAAGTTTTAAGGCTTTCTGTGGTAATGAATCCTGCTGAAAATTAAACTAATCACAATTAGTTTACACAGGGATTTTGTAGGGATGATATGAGAAAATCCACATGGAAGTGCTTTGTCACCCACAAAATATGATACAGATGTTAATTATGAATACTTTTGTGTTCCTGTTCATGTGGGAGAAGTAAGACTCAGACCTGTGTTGTTTTTGATGAAAATGGATTTCCAGTGTGGAAACTCCCTCTGCAAAATCTGAAATGACTTTGCAATTTAATCTTAAAAAACAAAACAAAACAAAACAAAAAAACAAGAATACCTTACCTTCCATCTTAGAATCAACTCTGTGTATTGGTTGCAAGAAAGAAGAGCAGTAAGTGCTAGGCAATGGGAGTTAAGTAATTTGCCCCAGGGTCAACAGCTAGAAAGAGTCTGAGGCTAGATTTGAATCTAGGCCTAGCAACATAGCTGCACCCTCTGCAGTACAATCTTAAAGAGATACTTAGAGCATTGAGAGTCTGAGGCAGAATCAACAAACATTTATTATGATCCAACTGTTTGCCAGGTACTGTGTTAAGCACTGGGATATAAGGAATGCATAAGACAGTCCCAGACTTCAGGGAGCTTATAATTTATTGGGGAGAGAAAGACAACACATTAAAAAGAAGCTGAAAAGGGAGGGGTTGAGGGGGGGGCATGCATCTGGAGCATGATGAAGAGCTGCAGATCATTTGGGAAATAATATGAGAAAAATGAGAGTTTCAAAGTTGATTTCATCTTGATGAATGATAACTTTCTGGAGGTTTTGACATCCAGGAAATGTATGGGAATTGTGATAATGAGATTAAATCTTTCCTACCCATATTTAAATCTAATCATCAAAGGTGAGAACATCCTCACATAATTCACAAGTTGGGAGGTCTGTGACCCACTTGTGCTAGAGTGAGTGACCAATCAGAATTTACTGACTGCCTCAAGGGCAATCCTAAGAAAAGGGTCTGTTGTGACTGGACACATAATCTAAGAGGAAGGCACAGGAAGTAAAGCAAAAGAAGCCCCTTTAAAAGAGAGTGATAACTTCCTGAAGCTCTCTTCTTATTTGTGTCTTGGACCTGAAGGAGTGCTGGCTGAGACCTTGGACTAAGTGAGACTGCTATTAATCTCTCCCTTGGAAATACACATGGTGAGTGTAAAGACTAAATCTTCCTGGACTTCTCTAAAGGAACTGCTCTTTCAAAAGAGATTCTATGACTAAAGCTCCTGCTTCATTCATCTCTGCCCTCCAGGGCCCTCCAGCCTTGGGCTTAAGGCTGAGCCCCCTTGACTGAGGACTAATTAGATCTTCCCGAGTTGAACAAGGGGGCCAAGAAAATTACTTAGTGTGCTAGATTACTTATCCTGTCCTATCCTTTCTCTCATTTTCTTATTTTCTCTTCCTTTTCTCATTTGCAAATAAACTTCCATAAAAGTCATTTTGACTTGAGGTTATTCTTTAATTGGGGATTGATAATTATTCAATTCCCTGGCTACCAAACCTTTTAATATTCACCCAAACAAAACCCCTTTTTAACCCTAACAAATGAGATGAAATCCCTGGATATTCTCAAATGGTGGAGGATCTGGGAGGAATAGGCAGTTGGGTGGTGCAGTGGATAAAACACCAGACCTGAAAGCAGGAATAACTGAGTTCAAATGTGGCCTCAGAGACTTACTAACTGTGTGACCTTGGACAAGTCACTTAACCCTGTTTGCCTCAGTTTTCTCATTAACAAATGAACTAGAAAAGGAAATGGCAAACCATTCCAATATCTTTGCCCTTCAAGATGCCAAATGAGGTTATGAAGAACCAGATAGGACTGAGATGGAACAACAATTGGGAGATGTTCTCCAATGTCCACCCTCTCTAATCAGAGGGAAAGAAGTTCTCTAGTGCTGAGGTAGTGGGAATTTCAGAGTTAATTTCATCTTGGGTAATGATGAGTTGATGGAGATCATGAAGTCCAGGAAAGTAGAGGTTAAAAGACTTATTGGGGGGTATAACCATTATACATCATAGAGGAGGCTTGAACCTAGGCTTCCTGATCAAGACCAACTCTTCATCCATTATCCTGTGTTTCTTCTCATTTACTTCTTAGTCATAGTTAATTGCTTTACTTGGTCCATCAATGAAAAGAATAAAAAATGTAACTGAACTGTTGAGAGCTGATCTCTAATGTCCCCATTCTATTTATTGGTAGTCTAGATGTAGTTTTTAAGGATCCTTTATTCCTACTCCCACTTACAAGCTGAATCTTTGGTATTATCAACTGACAGCAGTTTCTGTATCAGAAGTCAAGAACAGATGGATATAGATAAACATATTTAAGGGAAATTTTCAAGCACCTCAAAAATGGGAGAAAAGGACTTTCTGCATCCAAGATCTGAATTCTACCCCTTTGACACATGTTCTTGCTCAGCCTAAGTCTACTTCCTTCTGGCTCCTATAAATGCCTGGGAGAGAGTGTGACAAAGACTTTTGGGGTGATGTTTTATACCACCTGTTATACTATACTATGTTAATAAATGCCTCCTTTTAAAAGCTTCTTAATACTGCCCTGAGGGCTTCCCCCACATAAAAAAGTATTCATAATTTACATATATCTTTTTTATAGTCAATAAATACTTCTACATATTTTTCTCATACCTTCCCTACAGAAACCCTGTATAAGCTGACTATGATTAGCTGAATTTTCAGCAGGGTTCAACATGACTAAGTGACTATTTCATAATTAAATGATTTTTAATGGGCAATCTTAGGGGGCATCCTTGTAGAGTCTGTAGTCAATGGTGATACAGATTCATATTCCAACTTCTTAGAGGTATCCTTATGGCTATGGGCCTGGATATGGGCAAATGTTATCCCAATTAAAAAAAAAAGATTCCTTACAAAATACTAGAATGTATTATTTTTTAAAAAACTCTTACCTTCTATCCTAGAATCAATACTATGTATTGGTTCCAAGGCAGAAAACCAGTAAGGGCTAGTATAATGGTTAAATTGGGATTTTGACTAAAGAAGAGTGTTATAAAAAAGTGATCACCAATTATTATCCCTATTAGTAGGGATAATTATTAGTAGGAAAACTATTAGTAGCTTTTAACAATTTTGTTGAATTGGAATATTAGTAAAAAGAGGGAAATGTGGAAGGGAAAGAGGTAAGGAGACTGGCTAACCTACTCTAAAGGCTGATCTGGTGAAATGAAGCTTGCTCCCTGACAGAGTTCTAGTGTCTATGTGGAAATCCTATTCACTCACCAGCAAGCCCAGCAGGATCCAGGCAAGGTCCCAATGCAGAAAAACCCTCATGAGCTAACTCACCAAAGCAGCAGTGAACCCAACAAGAAAGTCCCTGACTCCAAGAAGCTCCAAAGTTGAAAGTTGAAGTCCCAAAGCCAAAAATTCCAGTCAAAAGGCTCAAAGCTCCAAGAAGTCCAAAAGCCCCAGGGAGCCATCCTCCAAAGAAGAAATCCAAAGGAGAAGATTTAAGGAGCAGAGACTCCAAAGAAGAACTCCCAAGGAGAAGCTTCAAGGAGAAGTCCCTTGGACAGGAAGTTCAGGACTTTTTATATTCCTTTTCCTACATAATTTCCTGTCCCTTCTGCACTTTACAGGAACCAAACATAGTCTTTCAATTTGCCTAACACTGCCCTGTGCCCCGCCCCCTCTGCCCCAGTAGCCTCTGGAATTGTCACTCACTCTAGCAAGTGACTTGTGAACTCTCATACTTAGTGACTGGTAAGGTACCAAGTAGGGGTACTTAAGTTTTTGATTGATTAACTTAAAAGTCAATGATTGATAGACAAAGAGAGTTTGATTCACTCTTCACACTAGACAACTGGGGTTAAGTAACTTACCCAGGGTCACACAGGGAAGTTTCTGAGACAAGGTTTTTTCCCAGGACTTCCCTTCTCTAGGTCTGGTTCTCAATCAACTGAACCACCTAGCTGCCCTCTAGAGTGCCTTATTAAAGAGGTGGTTTATAAACATTTGGAAAGGGAATTGGTGATCA
Source organism: Gracilinanus agilis (assembly GCF_016433145.1). Classification (NCBI taxonomy): domain Eukaryota; kingdom Metazoa; phylum Chordata; class Mammalia; order Didelphimorphia; family Didelphidae; genus Gracilinanus; species Gracilinanus agilis. The sequence continues at coordinate 136,313,567 of NC_058132.1, read as the reverse complement.
TTAAGAGCAGACATGGCTCCATTACAAACAGATTGTTTTTGTCAAGGCCTCTTTAATGATAGATCAGACCAGTAGAATGTCAAATGAAAGATTGTAAAGTGCTTTGCAAACCTAAAAATGCTATGTAAATTCTAGCTATTATTATACAATTCTCTCATACTATCATTATGGAAAAGTTGGAGAGATGTAAGTTAGAATGATAGCTAGATGGATTTAGTTGCTGATTGAATTGTTAGCCTTAAAAAGCAGGCATTGATAGGTTTCTGTCAAAATGAAGGTAGCTCTCTGGTGAAGAGCCCCCAGGATCTGTCCTTGGTTCTGAATTGGATGTTTATCCAATTTGTAGATGTCACGAAAGTGGAAAGGGAGATCTAATTCATTGGATAAAAAAGTCAGATTCTGAAGGCATCTCAACAATCATGATAAACATAAAGTTAAAAATTCCTCATTGAGGAAAGAGCTAGACTCATATTATTAGGTCATATTTATATAGCAGTTTTTAAACTTTATACAGGACTTCAAATTTTTCCCAGTATTTTTCATCTGTCCTCTTATTTGGCTCTTGCACTTACCCTGTAAAGTAGGGAAGGGAAGAGAATAAACATTTATTAAGCCCCTACTATATTCCAGGCACTGTGATAAGCATTCTTTTTTATAAATATTATCTCATTTGCTCCTCACAACAATCCTGTGAAGTGGGTGCTATTATGACTTCCATTTTACAGTTGAGGAATTTGAGGCAGACAGTGATTAAATGTCTTTTCCAGTGTCTGAGGCTAGATTTGAATTAAGGACTTCCCTGACTTCATGCCTAGTGTTCTATCTATTGCACCACCAGTTGCTTTTAGGGTTATTATTGTCCACATTTTAGAAATGAGGAAAGCAGCTTTAACACATAACTAATAAGTATTTCATGAGGAATTGAAATTCAGGCCTTCCTGACTGCAATTCTAGTCCTTGACTCACTACTTGGTCTTTTAGCCTAGTTTAAGTGCCTACTTGTAATGTTTGGGATGTTTAAGCTAGGTAGCATAGTGGTTAGAATGCTAGCCCTGGAGTCATGAAGATTCATCTTCCTGAGTTCAGATATGGACTCAGATACTTACTAGCTGTGTGACCCTGGGCATGTCACCTAATACTGTTTTCCTCAATTTCATCATCTATAAAATGGGTTGGAGAAGGAAATAGCAAATCACTCCATTATCTTTTCCAAGAGAACTCCAAACAGGGTTATGAAGAATCAATATGACTGAAATGACTAATCAAAATCTGCCTTCGTGAGGGAACCCTCAAGAACACATCTTATTTGCATTGTCCTAGCTATTCGTGTTCCCTATCAGGAACATAGATTTTGAGTTGAAAGAGACTTTCAGGATCATTTAGTTCAATTCCATCATTTTACAGATGAGGAAGTTGAGATTCCAAGGAAATTAAGTTAAGCCTAAGGTAACCCAGACATTAAGTAGCAAAACTTGGATTTGAATCCAGTTCTTTTTTTAAAGCACCATGCCACTGCTTTGCATTTTCTTTAGTCCAGAGTGTTGGATAATCACTTTAAAGATTTGTGGGTATGGATTTTTGCTTATATGGGTCTATTTACTATTTTTCAAATATTAATCAGTTGTAGTATATATGTATGCCTCCTGTCAGTCACATTTTCATCTTAAGCCCCATTGATATAAAGTTACCCACCACTTTCTAGGGCAAGATCACAATGTAGCTTGTATATTTGGCTTTGATCACTGCATCAGGTCATATTTTGACAGTAAATTGGGAAAAGGAATATATTTCGTTCTCTGGGAAATTATTGTGCATACATTAGTACAGTGATGGTGAACCTATGGCATGGGTGCCAAAGATGGCATGCAGAGTGCTCTCTGTAGGCACTTGGCTGTTCCTCCCCACCAGTGTGTAAATGGAATTAGCTCAAGCCCATTCATAGTTAAAACTCTAGCCACCAGAGATAATGTCATCCCCACCTCCCTTAGTGGGGAGGGGAGATGAGTTACCCACACGTGACAATAAGTAACAAATCAAGAACAAGGGACTGCCCTTTGGGCAGTCCAAAACCAGTACTGAGGCTGCCATTTGTCCACTTGAATTAGAGGTGGACCCCCAGGAAGTGACGAGAGACACTATCTCTTCAAGTATGTTGGTTACTTCCTGTTGAGGCAGTTCGTGCTTTGAACTTGGTGCTGAAGGATCTCTGCTGAGACCTCAGGCAGCTTCCCCTCTGAATGGTCATGTGGGTAAGTTAGGCTGACTTCCTTGGCCTACCTTGGCGTTTTCCAGACTCTCTACCTCAAGTAGGTTTCTTGCCTCTCTGATTGCTAAGGCCTTGTGGCTTGTAGCCTTGTTTAATTAACCTTTTAACCCTCTCTCCGTCCAGGTCCTTGTCGGCCCGGGCCAGCCTCTCCCTCTCTCTATTTCCCTACCTTCTACCTTCCTAATTGTAAATAAACTACCATAAAACCCATCCTGACTTGGGTCTGTTTTAATTATGGAATCAATCTAGATCTGATTGATTCTTGGCAAGCACACATTAAATATATATCTATATAATATCTAGTTTTTAAATATTACACCAGTTTGTTACTAGAAAGGCAGAGGGACTCAGGTGGGGTGCTCCCCTCCCCCTCTCCACTGTGCCTGATGATATTCTTTCACATCCCTGCCCCTCTGCCCAGCAGTCAATGAGAGTGCACAGTGGGTAAGTTGGGCAACTCACAGGCAGCAGAGCTGGAGGGGAGTGGAGTGCTTGGCCTACTCCCCTCCCCCTCTCTACACTTGCTAAAGACATTCCTCATTTCACCCACCCTGCAGCCCAATGGGAGCATTTTCTCCCTCCCCTGGGAGTGTGTGGGGGCAGTGCACACCCAACACTCAATGGAGGGGAGGGGATGACACACAGTCTCTGATGGGGTGGGCACAACATTCCATCTGGGGGTGGTGGGATAGGGGTAAGACCCAGCACTGTCTCTAAAAGGTTCAACATCATTGCATTAGTACATTCTTGGTACTTAACTATGGTAGATAAAAAGTCTACACTTCCTGGTTGTGTGACCCTAGACAAGTCATTCTTTGTAACTCCATTTGGGATTTTCTTGGCAAAGATAAAAGTGGTTTGCCACTTCCTTTTCCAGCTTATTTTATAGATGGGGAAATTGAGGCAAATAAAGTTAAATGACTTGCCCAGGGTCACACAGCTAAAAAGTATGCGAGGTCATATTCGAACTCAGGTCTTCCTGACTCCAGGTCTGGTGTGCTATCCACTGAACTATCTAGATGCTCCCTACAGGCTTTAAGACCAAGCTAATTTGGTACATTTTTTTTAGTTTTAAATATGAGTAGGCACCAAATATGTATATATGCATTTGGAGGTGGGAGGAGGGGAGGGGAAGAACATGATTCATATAACCATGGAAAAATATTCTAAATTAATTAATTAAATAAATGAATGAACTTAAAAAAAAGAAAAAGGAATTTTAATTTATTGAGAGAAGGGATTATCTTTTTGCCTATATTTTTTGTAACCCCAGTGATTAGCACAATGCCTGCCACATGATAAATGCTTAATAGATTCTTGTTTTGGGATAGCTAGGTAAATCAATGATAGAGAGCCAGGCCTTGGAGGCAGGAAATACTGGGTTCAAATCTAGCCTCAGACACTTCCTAGCTATGTGACCCTGGGCAAGTCACTTAACCCCAATTACCTAGACCTTATTGCTCTTTGCCTTGGAACTGGTATTAAAAAGATGTAAAGTAAAGGTTTTTTAAAAAGATGTTTTGTTTCCTTCCTTCACTTCTTTTGGGCACTAATTCAATATACTAATATATTGATATGGGCTAAATATTGACTCTTTGAGTATGGGGACAGTTTCATTTTTGTCTTTGTATATTTAGTGCCCAAGACAGTTCCAGGTGTATAATAGATGATTAACAAATTTTTGTTAAATTGAATTAGGTACTACCTCAAATGTGCCTTAATGGGTAGGGTCTGAAAGACCTGGTTTAGAGATCATTTTTAGACATTTGAGACGTCATCCTCCCAACCTCAGATTTCTTATCTATATTGAGTACTTCTCCAAGTATGTTTATATACTTCTAACAATGGTCAGTAGTGGGTGGAAAGAGGAGGAACCTGAAAGTGAATGTTTGGTAAACAAGAAAACTAGTTACACCCCATCTTGAATAGCCTCCCCGGAGGATGGATAACAGGATTAATTCTTAGTTAATGCCCTCAGCCCCACCTCAACTGGAGGTTGAATTTTTTTTTAACCTGTGTGTGAGAACAAAGGGATGGAAGGTGCCTCAAGCAACTGGCCATTGAAGGACTAACTCTAGCCTGCGTGCCACAGGGACTGGGTTAAGCTTATTTTTGCCTGGGTTTTGGGCTATGCTCACTTGATCTTTCTCTGCCTTTGGGAAGCTATAAAATATACATCAATAATATATCTTATTGCTCCCAGACTCCAACTCTTGCCAGGGGATACCTCCTAGCTTTAATAAATTTTATTAATCTCTCTCCCTGACTTTCACCAATGCATTTGCTTCCCTCTTTGCTCCATTCACTCCATCCCTCAATCCTAATGGACACAAATGAATATGGTCATGAATGAGAAGAGAATTTCTTTTAAGTCATGTGGTGAAACAGAAAGCAACCAGATCCTGTTATAGGAAATTAGCAAGTAAAGATTATTGACAGGCAGTAAAAAAAGATTCTAGAACTTTGGGTGGGTGGCTGGCAAAGAGTAAGTTACTCCCTGGACTTTCCCTTGGATGGGGCTATCTGGTTTTTTTCTGTGTATCCTGCCTTGATGAAATCAACAACCATCAAGATGTCATTGGCTGGAGTTAGGTTGAGATGTAGGTGAGACACACACTGGTGGACAGGTGTGTCAAAATTCTTGCTCCCTCTCCAAATTGGATTTTACTAGCTGTTACCAACTGGATTCCTGAAGGACTCTGTCAGATCTGGTGATTTGGCCCATCACCATCAATTAAGAACCCAGTTTGATACCCTGTTAGAGATACCCTTATTTATACCTCATTTATACTTATAAAACCAACCCCCCCCTTATATTTATTTTTCAATCCTTACTGAATAGGGATTGGGAAAGCAGATTCATCTTTTGCCAAGGAGAGAATGAGAGGGTTGGGAGGGCAGGGATAGAGGATGGAAGTATAAGTCTCCATAGCACAATGGGTACTTGGGATCCCTGTCAGATTTGTGTTCAGCCTCTGTCACAGAGTTCCACTACCAGAGTTCTCTCCTCTATCCCCATTGCATCATCATTTAAACCAGTGATTCCCAAAGTGGGTGCCACTGCCCCCTGGTGGGTGCTGCAGCAATTCAGGGGAGCAGTGATGGCCACAGGTGCATTTTGGGGCAGTGAATAACTGTAAGGGGGCGGTGATAGTATGTGACAGGGGGCACTAAGTAATATTTTTTCTGGAAAGGGGGCGGTAGGCCAAAAAAGTTTGGGAATCGCTGATTTAAACTAAGGGCATAGAGGTCATGTCCTGACTAAATGGCAGTGACTGCCTTCTCCCATCATCTCCTCTGATTTCTCATTGTGATGGAGATGAATTTTCTCTTCACTGCTCAAGCTCTTGGTACCCTCCCTTCCAGCTTACTCATTCCTCATTTCTTAAGAGATTTCTTCACTCTTCTTTCTTTTAGGATGAGGGGAAGAAGATTTTCTCAGACATGATCACAATCCCCTATTAGGTAGAGCACATCAGGGATTTTTGTCCTAACCTGCTGTCATCTATCTTAATATCCACCCTAACTTCTTAGTATTCTCAAAAAGTGTTACATATAAAATAGAGATAACAGTACTTTTGGGCAGTGTGGTTACCAGGAAAAAAAATGAGACAATGAAGGTAGCAAGAATGTCTTGTCTCCATTTTCTTAAGGCCAGGTCTACTACATTGCCCTTTTAGGAGCCCAGCATACCGTGAGGTGTTTGTGAGTATCTCTTCTTTCTTGCCATCAGTGTGATACTTCACTGATTATATCAGGGGGCCTGTAACTAGCATCCAGCTCCACTTAACTGCTTACCATCAATTAGCTTTTAAGAAGAGATTTTTTTTTACTTCAAAGATATTGTAAGAATAAACCTACCAACCTTTTCCCTAATAACTCTGGACATACACTTCATAACACCATCTCCGTCTCTAGCAGTGTTGATTCAGAACTTAACTTGCCTTTTAATATAGGATTGGTCCCATCAAGTTCTCAGCAAAATGTAGCATGGATAAATCTTTTGCTGGGCTGAAGGTTTGTGAAGATGGTTTCTTATTCCTTGGGTTGAGCCATCAATGCTGGTCCAGTGGCAACATCTGGCCTAGATTCCAACTCCTAACCAACACAGAGATTCTTCTTGAAGCTATAATAGAAAAGAATAAAGAGAGGGTCAAGGACAGAGGCTTATTTTTCAAGGCCACATATTTTTAGAGGGGAAGAAAGTCCTGAGGCCTTTCTTCTTAGTGTATAGTCTCTCATTGGGCACCATCAGTGGAGTGGTCAAGCTCCTTTTTGTAAACTTTAAAGTATTTTTATTCAAATATCAGGTAAATTATCATCATTATCAATTTTATTTTTTCATCTTATTCATAAGAGGTCCATCCCAGGGCCTGGGACCTTCCTCTAGACTTCTTACCATTGTATACATATCAGTAGAATAAATACATGGACTCCCAAAATTCTTACAACATGATTGACTTAACTTCCTTTTCCAGGCCTAGATCTATCTCTGTGACATCATTCTTTATACTGTTTCTCCTGAATAAGGAATTGGTAATATATTACAACCTTCTCATGTGTACCGTGTGCTTTTCCATTGCATGTTGAGTAACCTATTATTTTAATTCTTCAGAGACTGTGTTATTTTATGACTTGAGGCCAAACAATATCATCAGAAGAACTTTGATCTTAAGGAGGGTCTTTGGAAGAAACAAGGAGTCATTAAAAGTACTATGCAGTTTCTCAAAGATAAGCTATCCTGCTCTCACCGTTTTGTTTAATTTTGGGTCTAGTTCATTGTCCATCCACAGTGTGTATCCTAGTACCAATGGACTAACTGATAAGTTGTGTATCCAACTACATCTCATAGTCTGAGCAATAGGTATTCCTGAGCTTTTCCATTTCTCCCAAGTAAATAGATCAAATCTTTTGGAGCTCAATGTGAGCAGTACATTATCATCTGCCAATAAGAACATCTAGATGGTTTTACCATCAATAGGGAATCTTGCCTTCATTTAAACTCTTTGCTGGACTTCCCCCATGATGGCAGCAAATGTGGCCAGCAACATAATCTTCATGGTTTTTGTCTCACTATGAATAACTAAAAGGCCATTGGATAGAATAAACTCTGCTGTTACATATTTCAAAGAATCTTATATGATTTGAAAATTTCATTTACTTATGTAATTTTTGCATTTATATAGGATAGATCTATTAAAATTTCCCCCCAAACTACAAAACAGAGATTATGTATCACCTCTGTGTCCTAGCACATAACTGCATAATAACTAATCATCTGAAAATTATAATAATCTATTAAAAATTGAATTTAAATAAAAAAAGGTTTATTGGGTCATTTTGGGAAAGTTTTGATACTCTATTGTAACAGAATGAAGGAGGCATGAGGGACAATGTGACTCATATGCTGGTCGCATTTACTTCTCAATACATTTTTTTTAAACCCTTGTCTTCTTAGATTTTTAGAATCAATACTAGGTATCAGTTCTGAGGCAGAAGAGTGGTTAAGGGTTAGGCAACTGGAGTTAAGTGACTTGCCCAGGTCAAATTTGAACCCAGAACCTACTATCTCCAGACCTGGCTCTTTATCTACTAAACCATTTAGCTATCTCTTGAAAATCTTCTAATAACACAAATATAACTGAAGAAAAGAATTGGCTAACACAAAGAAAGAAGCAATATGTAGAACATGAAGGACTTTTCTGAGACTCGTGATTCTCACTCAAAAAACAATCATTGCTGCTTAAAGAGGGTAGAATTTGGTGCCCTCTTTTATTTTTTTCCCCACTCATTTAATAGACTGGTTTTCATCCTAGGGAATGAGAAAAGCTTCAACGCAAGTCCTTGAATGCCATTTCACATGTCTCATATTGCCTGTAATGTCCTTCATGGCCTTGAGCAAATGAACAATAAAAGAGATGGATTGTTCTTGGCTTATTCAGCATGTTCTAAGTACCTTTCAGGAGGTTTATAAACACCATCTAAATGTCTATATAATTTCTTGATTTCTGTCTCATAAATGAAGTACCTTTTCTCTCGCATGTGATCTTTCTGAGTTTTAAGGGTCAGTCTCCACTGGGCATCGGCATCATTTGTCATGTTGAGTGCCAAGTCAGTCATCAGGATGAAGGGCAAGCAGGATGGCAAGTGTGCTCTGGTAGCAGAGGCAAAAGGTTCTCAGCCATCAAAATGGACCATAATTTGCTCCTGACACTCTAGCAGAGACAGAAAAAGCTTGGTGGGTTGGGGTGGGAGCATATGAATCTAAGTGGACTTTCCCAGCTAAGCAGAGATTGGAGGGCTTTTGGACCAGAAAATGGCTTACATTTATACAACTTTTAAAGTTGGCAATCCATCTCACATATGTATTTTCATTGATTCATTCGATATCCCTTTGAGGTATGACAGGCATTTTTATTCCCATTTCACAGGTGAGGGAAGTAAATTTCAAAGAGTTTCAGTTGCAAATCTTTGGTACTATGACTACAAATCCAGTATAAAATCTACCAAACTAAGATCTTGGGAGTATGGATTTAGAGAAAGAGAGGACTTTAGAGGACATGTAGTTCAATCCCTTCATTTTACAGAAGAAACTGAGGCCCAAAGAGGCTAAATGATTTGTCCAAAACCACATAGGTAGCAAGAAAATGGCAGGAATTAGTTTTGAATCATGACCTCTCCATAATCTATTGTTGTCCTTTGTCCTTTGTTTTCAAAGAGGACCAGTGAAATCACAGGATGATATGTCTTGACTCATGAACACGTTGGATTTTAACTTAATTAGAGTTTCACAAAATTGTCAGCCTTTTTCTTTTTTTTTCCAGGCATCAAAGTCCAGTGGCAAGACAAAAGTCATGATGACTGGCAGTGGCTCAGGTTGCAGTGGATGACCTTAGCCTCTTCCATATTTGAGTAAGCTCTAAACACTTCATACCTGTTTCAGACACCTTCATGGCCATTGGAACAAATCGTTCTCATCTTCTCATTCCCCCAAGAGAAGTCTTCATTTGCTTCGGGTAGACATCCCAAACTCACTGATAGGATTGAGGATCATTAGTTACCCTCAACCCTGGTTTAGCCCTTCTGCCCAGATGATTCATCAGAGTGGCTGCTGTCCATGTTACAGCTTCTTGGAGCCACAGGTGAGAATTTAGGTGTCAGGTAGAGATCAAAGATGGATGAGCAGAGTTGAAAAGGGTTCAATAAGCCCTCACACCAGAGGACAGTCTTCCCTAAATACCCCACATATCTGTATACCATAATCTATACTTTTCTGACAAAATAAAGAGTTCTCTATTTTAAAACTGGCGGACGACTGCAAATGTTGAGCATTGTAGCATTCTGGCCTGGGGTTCACATTGTAAAGGGTAAAATTATGGTTGGACTGAATATTTAATAGGATGGTCACCAGGAATTTAATTAATTCCAAATGATTTTTTCATTATCTTCACAGCATAATAGGTATAAGGGTGTATGTGTGTGCGTGCACATGTATGGATGTGTACATTTTGCCCATGTAGGTTTTGTGTATCCACATGGGCATGTCTAGCTGTGACTCACAGGGAAGGATGAATAGATACTTCTTAAAAATCTTCTGCCCACCAAGAAGGGGTAATAGGCTAGAATTATATCTATCTGCCCACTAAATATTGTTAGTCTAAGAGAGATCATTTTTAGGTTCAAGCAGAACTCCTGATCACTATCTCTCCATGGAAAGAAGTACCCCGAAGCTATATACCCAAGGTTTGATTTCCTTTCAGTCAAAAGCCAGTTCTGTAAGTGAACATGTGTAGCAAATGGCAAATAAATCCATTTATCCAAGCCTATAGCAAGCAGAAACCAGAAAAGTTATTTAGATGAGAATAAACCAGATAATACCCAATGTGAGTGGGTGTACCTACTGAGAATATCTAAGCTGAAGAGAAGAAGAGGGGAAAGGGGAGAGGGCAGAGGGAATAGACAGAGAGACAGAAAGACAGAGAAATTCCCAGATCTCTTGTGTCACCCAAGGGAAAATTCCCCCAAATTTCTACGGTATGAAGTTAGGTATAAGGACATGATCAAAGTGCCAGATCCTCATGTGGTAGAAGTGAAGAGGAAGAGTATTAGGGGATAGGTAAGAAAATACTGATTAGGCTAGCATTTAACCAATAAACTAATAAGTCAGTGATCCCCTTGATGACCAAAGACCAGGGAAGCTACTTCACACAGATCTATAAATACAACTTGGGTGCTCATTATTCAGCCCCTCCTTTTAATCTTTAATTGGTAAAGCTTTAATCTTTAATTGGCAAATAGCTAATGAAGAGGCGGACTTTGAAACCTCAACTCCTCCCTCATTACTTCATCACAGCAGAGGTGAGTCTTTGCCTACATAAGGAAGATGTCAGCACACCTTTTCCCTACTCTACTTTCAAATGGGTCAAATTTCAACAAGACTGATCAGTCCTACCTTTAATTCTTTTAAGATCTTAAAGACAAAAAGTCCCAGCCCAGTTTGGTAGCTGGGAGGGGACAGTGGTATTGGGAGTCACCTGAAAGTGAGCTATTTCAGCCTGACCTTGGGAGGCTGGGGGGGAAATGATTTCACATAGGAATATTACTCAGAAATGATACAATTCAATATTAATTTTCCTCGTTCCCCATAGATATAGAGTATATAGTTTTCCCCAATGAATCATTTCAGATGTGATATCTATACATTTCAGGATTGACTCACTAGGATATATTTGGATTTGAGTATCAGCCAGGCCAAAGGCTGGGGAATATGTCATGGAGGTCATAGGCAAAGAACAGAAAGTAAATTTGTGTAGCTGGATCATAGAGTAAATGGAGGGAAGCAAAGTACAAGATTAGAAAAGTAGGAAGAGGTCAGTTTGTGAAGAGCTTTGAATTTCAAACAGAGGATTTTATACTTAGAGGTAACAGGGCTTTATGAAGTGGAAGTTAGACTGCAACATGGTCAGCCCTGTATGTTAGGGACAGTTGAGTGGAGGTTGGATTGGAATGGGAAGAAACTAGAGGTAGAGAAACAGGTAAGAAGTGATGAGATCTTGCAACAGTGGCTGTGAGTAGAAAAAAGTAGAAGGGGAAAATATATATATATATATTTGTATATATATACATACATACATACATACACACACACTCACATAATGTATTGCAAAAGTAGGAAACAAAAAAAAAAAATTTGGCAAAGCATTGGAGAGATCTGTAAGAATCGGGAATCTAGGAAGACACCACTGTTTCCAGTCTGAGTAATGGCCAAGGTAAGGAGCCCTTCTAAATTAGCACTGTGTTTGAGGGGGAAGATATCCAGTTCTCTTTTAGTCATGTTGCATTTGGCGATGTCTTAAGGACACTCAGTTCAAGATACCCCCAAAGGCAAATTGGCAAAAAAAATACAGTGACTAGGCTAGATTTATAATTCTGGGAATTATCTGCATAGAGATTATTAATGAGCCCATGGGAGCTGATGAGATCATCAAGTGAGCTAGAATAGAAGGAAAAGAGAAAAGGGCTCTTGTGGGGGTTGAGGATGGGGAAGGTAGACATATATTTAGTGAGTATGACCTGAATGAAGATCCAACAAAGAAGACTGAGAAGTAATGGGCAGATAGAAGAACCAGGAAATAGATGTACCTCAGGAACTTGGGAAAGCAAATGCTCTCTAGTCCTCCCTCTCAGCACCAAGCTGCTACATTTGCTACAATGGCTCCCTATTACCTTCAGATTTCTAAGGTATCCTAGGAGAAATGTAAAGTTTCTCTTTTCTACTGTCTTTGATTCAAGCCCCCCACTGGCTGTATTCTCCAGATTGTTAGGTGTCTATAACTAATGTCCCACTTCCTTTTAATCAATTTGCTTTTACAAAGGGGTTTACTACAAAGATATCGTTGTTGTTCAACCTTCTTTTTTTTCCCCCTCCAGAAGTTAATGAGGCCATGAATTGACTTGTAAGGAATTGGATTGAAGTGAGGCAGAGTTGCACAAAGTGATTAGCCTTATTCGTTCTTTCAGTCATCAAAGTCCAGTTGTAAGACAAAAGTCAGGAAGACTGGCAATGGCTCAGGATGCAGCGGTATCTTCGATGTCTGACCAAGCTCTAAGCATCCCACAATGCTTGTTTCAGTTGCTTTCATGGCAGTGGAAACAAATTGTTCTCATTTAGCCATTCTACCAGGGGAAGTCTTCAGATCACCAATGGATCTGAAGTCTTTTAGTTACTCTTAAGCTGGTTTATCCTGTCTTCTGAGACTGTTTTACTCAAGTGTGACCTCTGTACATGCTATAGCTTCTCAGAGGCACCAGTGAGAGATGGGTGAGAGGCGGATACCAAAAGAAGAAAAGCAGCCCTGAAAAGGATTCACCAAGTCCTCACACCAGAGGTGCTGCTCCTCCCTGAATGCCTCATGTACCCCACTACAAAGATAGAGCAAAAAGAAACATACAAACATCATACCATTCCCAACATCTCCAGCATCTCAAGGGCATACTCTCCCCTATGTCATGTTTGTCTCTAGAGTGATTAGACTCAAAACTTCACTTAGTTCCTACACAACAGTGATTGCCCCAAATTCTTATCCAGATGCAGCCCAATGGATCCTTGTGTCACCTTCTCCTGGCTTGGGTTCCAAAAGTCACTCTTGAAGGTCACTCCTTGTTCCTCCTTCGGGACATCAATATTTCATTGGTTGAAAACCCAGAAAATGGAAGACTGGACCACATCAAAGCATCCTCCAGACCTTTCAAATTCACAGGATCAGAGGCTCTATTACTTTTCCCCCAAATTCAGAAGAACAAACACAGAGGCCAAAAACCAAAGCCTGTTTCTCAGGAACACATAGTCTCAGGGAGAGAAGACACTCAAGCCTTCTCACTTTATAATATGTTTTTTTTTCTCCAGACACCATGATCAAAGGAATCACTGACATGATTGAAGAGAAAGAAATAGTGGAAAGTGTCTAGGCTTTTTGAATACCTCTGAAGCCAATCAAAGAACCTCCCGTTTACCACACAGATAGCCATCTGGAGCCAGTTACAGAATGTCTACACATGCTCCACAATCTCTCCAAGGCATTTCCCTCACATGTTATCATGACTTTCCCAGAATCAGGATTTGCATCTTCTCCATGTGGGGGGTTACTTTAGCTGAGCAAACCAATGGAGTATATGCACAAGAGTCACTGGTTACACTAGAGAGAAAAGAATTTGTAGACAGAAGGTGATGAATAGTGTCAAATACTGCAGAGAGGTCAAGATAGATAAGGAGTGAGAAAAGGCCATTTGATTGGCAATGAAGGGATCAGTGAATATTTCAGAGAGGAGTCCAGGAGCCAGATTGCTGAGGGTTTAGAAGAGAGTGGGAAAAGGAGAAATGGAGTCCTCTTTTATAAGATGGCTTTCCCAAGAAGTTTAGCAGGGAAAGGGGGAGGAGAGATATAGGAGGATAGCCACCAGTGATGGTTAGATCAAGTGAGAGATATTTTTAAGGATGGGGGAGACGTGGGCATGGTTGTAGGGAGCAGGGAAGACACTAGTAGACAGGGAGAGATTAAAAATAAGAGGGAGAGTGGGGATCAGAGGATATATGCATAATGCAATATACTGGAGAAGGCAGGTGGGACCAAGAGTTCATATAAAGGGGTACAACATAGGTAGTAAGTAGCAGTCAAGAATAAAGCTTATGACCTCTGAGTCTAAGTTCAGTACCTTTTCCACTATACTTACTTAGATGATGGATAAGACACAATCTTCATTAAGTTCTAAGATATCAACACCATGTGAAGGAAAATAAAAATTTGATTCAAATGACCTAAAGGAGTAAGTGACTGGAAAAGAACAAGGAAAAACTAATTTTATTTTTTTTTTACTTTTTTTTCTTTTCCTACAACTTCATATACCAAAATATAGTTGAAATGGGACTGGGGCTCTTGCTTTCCTAAGTCCCAGCCCTTTGTTTGGAAGATTAAGTCAATGCTAATTCTTAGTTGTTCTTTATGATGAGGGGAGTAACATGTGCTTTTAATTCCCATTTCTTCTGAATGCTTTGTGCCTGGTGATTTTTCTAAAGGGATTACTGGGTGAGGCCCAGCATTCCACTGAAGTGAAGCCACACCAGGCGCTCATCAGCCACCATGTGGAGATGTTTCACTTCATAGAATGGATCACCCTACTATTGTAAATAGCATTGTCATTTCTGTTCATTTTTTTCTACAATTCCCAGAGGTGGTCTCAGTGTTGGGAAAATGTTCAAATAATTTCTGGCTCTTGAGATTTCAACAACAACTAAAAAGGCCTCAAAATAGCAGTATCTTTGTTGGTTACTAAACCAGAGAAAAAACATGTTGGGAAATTGCTTTCTTTTGGAAAATTTACATCTAGTGCAAGTCTATGGCAGCTTAGAATTATGCCAGATGGACTATTTTAAATAGAAAAGACAATGTGAATGAAGGAAAGAAGTCATTTCTGGCAAGACACGTCTTGAATTATAGTAGTACCTAGCTATAATTGCATTTCATCTTAGGGAGGTAATCAGATTGAGAATATCCCTCCCTCCAGGTTTAACCTTTCTTATCTAGTCCAAAAACATCAGTAAGATCCATACAATATCCAATATGGGAGGAATTTTATAGATGTCCCAGTTTTCTATATTGTCCTGCTCTCAAGTAGCTAGATAATATAGTGAATAGAATCTTAGATTTGGAGTCAGAAAAATAAGTTTGAATCTCACCAGATACTTATTAGTTAAGTGACCTTGACCAAATTACTTATACTCTTTCAGTTTCAGTTTTCTAATTGGCTAAATGATGATAATAAAAACTCCTCCTTCACACAGTTGTTGTGAGGACCAAAAGAAATACTATATTTCTATATATTAAAATTGATTTGCAAACCTTAAAGTACTATATAAATGTTAATTATTATTATTATTATTACTAGCAAGAGACACTTAAAAAAATCATATCCATGGCAAATTGGGGTCTTTCTTGAATAATGCTTTGAGATTTCATTATGAGATTTCTTTAAAATCTTAGAGGTAAACCTCAATTGTTTACTATATTGAATGAAAACCTTTTTATCCTGAGTTTCAAAATTCCATCACCCTTCTGTCTAACTGTTCTCTTCCTGTCTTCCATATATCATTGTAAATCATCATCTTTATTATAATTAATGAAGAGTATCCACATATCTGTAAGCTTCCTGAGGTCAGTGTTTTCTCCAGTGTCTACCACAGTGCTTTGCACATAATAGGCACCTAAAAAATGTTGAACCACTCTATGAATGAATGAATGTTCTCATTCTGTGTTGTGATGAGCAAAATTACTTGTTTTTTCTTTCCCCGTGTATCTCCTACTATTGCCAAATTCACATGGCATACCTCTCAGCTAAAGTATCCTATCCTCTAATCATCTTGATTCTACAAAATTCCAATAATTGGTTAAAATTGCAGCAAATGGGGAAATGAATTTGCAGGCTACTAAGGGGTTGGAAAAAGTTTATTCAGAGATGAAGTAGAGAGCTTTGGAGGGAAAGAGCTAAAGTCCAGTGACATAAGCAGGAAATGAAATCAGTAAACTTTTCCATTCTACTTCAGTTGTGATTAAAGCTGTTTGGATTTAGTTCTGTGTGGTTGTAATGCCAAGTGATCAAGAGAGGGAAAACATCCTTGGACTTCTGGGGTTTTATTTCCAGCTCATTCCAAGTTTAAATTTCAGGAAGATCATACAGGTGATTCTATCGGAGCCCTAGAATGGAAGATCTGGCTCAGGGTCTAGTTTAAGAGTTCAGTTTGGAATACTTAGATGTCTTTTTAACTGAGTGAAATGATCTGAGTAACAAAGTCACAAAGTAATTTCTACCACTGACTCAGTTTGTAAATGACCATTTAAATTCTGATACTTTCTTAGTTCCCCAAAGCCCAGAAGTCATAGTAATGTTAGTAGTGAAGTCTACTTATTCCTATTGCTCCTCCGGGTCCTCCTATGTTCTTTGCAGTGTGTAAAATGGCTGCAAAGAACTATAGGTGGATTACTAGAAATTAATTAAATGCCAAAAAAGCTATTTTGGTGGAATGTTAATCTTACATATAACCTTTGTGTCAGGGGCTCTTACAACATGGAAGGTCCATGTTCCCTTTAGGGGATTTTTTTAAAGTTAGAACTTAAGAAAATCTGGTAAAACCATTACTTAATACCACCCACAGTGCTGACTCCTTTTGGAAACTTGCAATTCATTAAATTAAAGAAAGGAAAGTTTTATCAAAAGTTTAAAAAACAACAAAAATAATACTGTTGGCAGAACTCTTAGAAAATAAATAGAAAAGTTCCATTGAGCACTCAGACAATTATATTCATAAACAGGTCAGACAAATTTTTGCTATCTCATAATTTTTTCATATGAAAATTAGACAAATATGCCCTCTTTGCCTTCATAAGTCACCTGTAAAATATATATTTGAAACCCTTACCTTAAGTCTTGGAATCAAAACTATGTATTGGTTCTAAGGGAGAAGAGTGGTAAGGGCTAGGCAATGGGGGTTAAGTGACTTGCTCAGGGTCACACAACTAGAAAGTGTCTAAGACCAGATTTGAACCTAGGACCCTCCTGTCTCTAGGCCTGGCTCTCGATCCACAGAGCCACCCAGCTGCCCCCCACCTGTAAAATATTTAACAGCACACAATCAAGGCTAGATCTTTGTGGTCCTCCATTAGGAACCTCTAAGTGGAAACTGGCCTATTAATGACTATTCTTTTGGTCAGATCATTCAACTCATTCTTAATACCTTTTGGACTCATATCACAGTCTTAGAAATGCTTCATGGAGAACTGAAAAATGGCACACAAGAGGACAAGATGAGAAAAGGAGGGAGCTAGACTGAGCTAAATGTACAATGAGGGAGTGTGAAAGGGAATTCTTTATTCTCGTTGTCTGTTTTGAGTTAATCATTCAAGGAACCCCTACTTAACACTTTGTTAGCCATCAAGTAAGAGTATTCACAAGTCACTTACTTAGAGAGCTCTACCCTTTTAACTCAATCAGTCAGAAACTTGTGAATCTTTTGATAAGAGTTTATACCCTCAGAGGATGATAGGTGGATCCCACAGACACTTCCTCACCTTGGCAGTGTGGAAGCTGTGATTGGCCCCTGTGAAGAGAGGAAGGGACAGGAAGTGAAGTGGAAAAATGACTATAAAAAGTCCTGAACTTCCTGCCCAGGGAACCTTCTGCTTGGATCTTTGGCTTGGAGCTTTTCCTGGTGACTTGGCTTTTGGAGGTGACTTTGGACTTGACGTTTGGCTTGGACCTTGACTTTGGCTCTTGGACTGCTTCTTGGGTGAGTGAGTAGCTGGCCTTCATTTCCTGGCTTCTGGAGAGATTAGTTCTGGAGAGGCCTTCCTTTTATGGAGGAGGCTACATAGGTGGAACCCTTGCATAAGACACCATTGGGTCCTCTGGCTGAGGGTTAAGGAGCCCTACTAGGGGCAACATTTAGTGTGATAGGCTAGACATTTTCTCTACCTTCTTCTTATATTTCTCTACTTTCACTCTTTCCACCTCCTTGTAAATAAACACTACTAAAATTCATTTTGACTTGAGCTATAATATTTTAAATTGGTGACCACAATATCACCTTATAATTCCCATATTAGCATAAAAACCTAATTTTAAATTCTTACAGAGGATTTGTATAGGTGGCTACACAATTATACGGTTACATAGGGATTGATTCTTAAAGTATCTGAAGAAGAGGAGGATACTAAAAGTATAGGAAAATTTCAGACATTTCAGCCTCAAAAGATAAGTGAGAGAATACTAATAATTGCAGAACAATATACTTACTTTCCAATTTATATGAGACTTTTATAACAATCTGTTCTTTTTGAGTTGTGTCTTACTCTTTCTGACTATTTGGGGATTTCTTGGTAAAAATACTAGAATGGCTTGACATTTCCTTTTCATTTTACAGATGTGGAAACTGAGGTAAACAGGGTTAAGTGACTTGCCCAGGGCCACACAGCCAGTAAGAATCTAAGGACAGATTTGAACTCAGTAAGATGAGTCTTCCTGACTCCAGGCCCAGTGCTCTATCCACTGCTCCATCTAACTTCCCTAGGAGAACAATCTACACACGTATTAAGGATATTCTTGACAAGAATACTTGTCATATGCCTGATTTGATAGTAGGTCACATCTTATCCCTAACACAATTGAGAAATATTAAAGATACAAGATTCTCCATGGTTTATTATTTATTGACCATAAAAGAACATCTGATTCAAAAGGACAAAACATGACCTTAAATGCTCTCCTCCAGTGACATATTTCTTATCATATGCTAAAATTATACACGATTCCTTGAAAGATATAACAAAGGGATAACCTTGTTTGATGACCCTCTGTCACTAATATCAAATGAAGTGTGACATAAGGAGAGGTACAGCAAAGATGTTTGTCACTGTCAGGAGAAAGCCCTAGAACAGACTTCAAGTTAAAGAGGAATTCTCTAGAAAGTGTAATACTCCAGGTGTTTCTGTTTGGGGGGACATGGTACTGATCAAGCCTCAGAATGATCAGAATCTCCTAAATGAGATCCATGATTCTTCAGAAGAGTTTGGCCTAAAATGGTCCCAGGACCATTAAAAAGTCCAAGCCATGTGGACTTTGTGCCTCTCAGACTTGATGAATACATGAGACCATGTGAATCATCATCACTATACCCTGACAACTGAGTGTCCAGACACATTTCCAGATGGAGACGAAGACAGCTGCTTCTAGAGAAGCTAAGTACCATTGTATCCTTGTTGCCTATCCTTGCTGTGTTACGACAAAATAAACTTCCTTTGTGAAATGTTCAGTGATTTTTGAATGCTTCTTTTCCTCAAACACTGAATGAAAATAAAGAAGGTGCTGGCTTTAGAGTCACACCTACAATAGCTCAGAACTCCAGGTAATAGGTCAAGGTGATATAAAAAGTTGGTTTCCATCCTATGGGGGAAGGTAAAATGTTGGAAGAATATATTTGTACTCTTCAAGTTATAGAATAAAGCCTTCTTTGAAAGGATGGAAGAATTTCAAGAGAAGAAAAAGAATTTGAAAATCTAAACCTTGGTCAGGAGACTGAAAGGTAGAAGAATGTGATCTAGAGAAGGAAAGAAAATGAAATACTAAGCCTTCCTCCTTCCCTTCCTTCCTTCCTTCCTCCCTCCCTCCCTTCCTTCCTTCCTCCCTTCCTCTCTCCCTCCCTCCCTCCCTCCCTCCCTCCCTCCCTTCCTTCCTTCCTTCCTTCCTTCCTTCCTTCCTTCCTTCCTTCCTTCCTTCCTTCCTTCCTTCCTTCCTTCCTTCCTTCCTTCCTGTTTTTAAGACTGGGTTTCCCTATCTCAGGCTGAAAGTAGAGGCTCACTCATTAAATCAGCAGTAGCAAGGGCAGGCATGTTGGAGGGTAGAGTGGGGAAGATGTAAACTGAATTGTTGAAAGGAATATCCAGATAGATGAGATCATAGATTCATATCTCCACATTCTCACAAGAGAATACATATAGTTAGCAGGGAGTTGGAGCTGAAAAGAAGGAAGGAAATTGGTCCAAGGCCTGTGGGGCAGTAGAAAGAAAGCTGGATTTGTAACCAGAAGATTTGAATTGGAAATGTGGCTATACTTTTTAGCACCTGGGTGACCTCAGGCAAGTTGTTTGACCTCTCAGGAGTTTGTTTCCTCTTTTGTAAAATGAGGAGTATTAGCCTACTGGTCTCAGAATTCTCTTCTGGCTCTCAATCTATGATCCCAAGAGGAGAAAGCACACCAGTTGAAATGAAGCCATCAGGACCAGATGTCCTACCTCTGAAGATACTAAAATTGCTGATGCATATAGCAGATGGGATTGCTGAGCTGATGTTATCCAGTGAAAAATCATGGAGGCATGGAAAGCAGTGTAGGAGTCACAGGCCTGGAGACAGGAGTACCAATGTCACGGGGGAAAAGAGGTAGTACAGACCACAGATACAAAAAATTCTCTCTCTGTGTGTGTGTGTGTGTGTGTGTGTGTGTGTGTGTGTGTGTGTGTGTGTAGCTTTTTAGAGACTCCTTGCATGGCATTGGGTTGGGGGATAATTGCATCAATACTTCTGATAGGACTGCAGTCAACCAGGTTGCTTAAGGGAAGCCAACCAAAGGAACTGAACTGGTATGTTATTGATAAAATTGCCTCATATGCCAATCTGGAAAGAGGGGCAAGTAGAGCGATTGTATATGGAAGATGACCTTTGAAGATTTCTGCCCCTATGGCCTTTTCCTCTATTGATCAGTTCCTCTTGGAATTTCTCTTTCAGGGAAAGTGCCCAGTCGTCTTTCCTTTTTCATTCCACTGTGGGCTCCACTACAGATTTTTCAAGTCACTCAGATTCCTTCCCCCCTCTCCCTTTCAGATTCCTTTTATATATTAACTTCCCCCTTTAAAATGAAAGCTCCTTGAGAGCTATGATGATCTTTTGTTTTGCTTATAATTTGTATTTCCAATGTTTAGAACAATGCCTGGCACATAGTAATACTGTTATGAGCAGCAGGGGGGCCAGGCAAATGCTAATTATGGAGCTTAAGTAGGGAGGGAGAGACCCTAAACACAGCTATCTGTGAGTATAGATTTGTACCCACACCAGCTGGGTTAAATCTTCTTTAAGAGCCCAAGAATCTTTGCTAATGCTTCAAAGCCTTAAGAACCAATCCAGCCAGGCAGTTGGAAAATGTTTCCAGGAAGTAGAATGTGACTTCCTGAAACCTTATGTTGAAGATGGATAAAACTGGCTTGGAAAGGGCTAAAGCCAGCTAATGATGTTAACCAGTTCTGATTGCTTGAGTCTAGTTGTTATTAAGGTAAGTAATTGGTTTCAAAGATTGTTTAGGTTTTAGGGTCAAACAGGGTTTATTTATAACCAAAGTGAGGGTAGATAAGAGGGAGTAGGAAAGGTGGGTGAAGGATACCCTAAAGATCTTGCCTAAATATTTGATACTAAATAAATCTTGAAACACAAGTTGTTCCTAGGTGCAGAATATGAGGAGGCCTTAAGGGCACTCCCCAACTCTGTTGTTGTTTGTTGCTGAGCCCAGAGGCTGTCAGGCCCCTGGGTCAGATGCTGTTGTTTTCTTGAAGCAGCTGTTGACATTAGCTTGAATAGAAGGTTGTAGGCTTTGCCAATGAGGTATTGAATTTGGCTAGCAATGGAGGTTGTCCCTACCTGCCTGCCTATCCAAATCTCCCAAACCACCCAGGGCCCAGATCCACCACCTCCTCCCTAACCCTTGAGATGAGAGAAAGAAGAGAAGTCCCAGGGGTTTGTGGACCCCCTTTTATACCCAGTCCTTAACTGTCACCCTGGCACACGCCCTAGGTGCTTTGCCAGGTTCTGTGTTCCAAAGTGGCAAAATGCACCTACAGAATATGGCTGCCCATTTCTGTATATCACAATACTTACTGATTTGTTGCCCTGGGAGACAGTAGGGGCAGAGGTCAAGTGAGGTTGGAGGTATGACTGAACAGCAGACTTTTGTTTTTGATTGGTTTTATCCTTTTCTGGTTTCCTTTCATGAGGAATGGGTATCAGAGGAAGTATGGACTGTGTGTTATATATGTATATATACAATTTATTTATTTAATTATTAATTTAACTCTTACCTTCTGTATTAGAATGAATACTAAACATTGGTTCCAAGGCAAAAGAGTGGTAAGGGCTAGGCATTGGAGATCAAGTGGCTTGTCCAGGATCGCACAGTCAGAAAGTATCTGGGGTCATATTTGAACCCAGGACCTTCTATCTTCAGGTCTGACTCTATTACGAACCACTTAGCTTCCCCCATTGTATATGTTTCAAACCAGCATGTTCACTACTAGTGAACTAGCACATCTTCACCTAAGGAATGAATCACGATGACAAGATAGATTATGCCAAAGCTGCTGTGCTATTTCCCTGAGAATGAGTGAAGAAATGGACAAATAGCCAGTCATTGAGCATTTAGTACTAGTATTTCTGCTAGCCATTGGAGACAAAAAACACAAATTTAACTCAGTATTTTCCCTCAAGAAGATTTAATTACAAAAGGAGTATGAAGCTGAGATAGAGGAGCAGGAGCCAGGCAAGAGAATGTGGGTCTGGGGAGTCACAGGGACTCTGAGTGGATGCTGTGTTCTATCTAGGAACAATGGCCACACTGATTGGGCTACACAGTTCCTGGGAGCAATTGCAGTAGGTGGAAATCAGAGAGTGTAGATGGGCAAAGAGGGAGGGGGCAGATAAAATTCCTACTCAGGGTAGGCTCTGGTTTTCAGGTGGAGAGAACACTCTCCTTGAACCACTCTCTTGTCCTAAAGACCTGTCCACACCAAAGTACAAATACCTACTTTTTCATATGTCAGGTCTTTAGACAGGTCAACTTTCAAAAAAGGAATGGAAGAATATTCTTCACATTGGAGGCTGGTGAAATTAATGTTGATTCTTTGCCAAATTCTAGAATGCATTATTAAAGTTTTTGGAATCTCATTGAGCCAGGATGAATCCATCATTAAGGAGTCATGCCAGAGTAACTTCATTTCCTTTTTTTTTTTGACAGGGTTTCTAAATTGGTAGATGAGCTGGACACTGCAGACAGAGTATGTCTGGATCACAGAAAAGCATTTGAAAGAAATCTTAGTGTATCCCTGTGGTCAAGATGGCTGAATGATAATGGAGATAGGTGGATACAGAACTGAATGAGCCAAACCCAAAGTTGATGAGGGCAGTTTAGTTATGTTGAATTTCAGATGACTGTAGAAGGTACAACTCTGCCTTTCATTTTTATACTTACTGAGCTTATCTCAGTATATATACTATAGCTTTGCAAGGAATATATTTAAGGGGTTAAAGTTCTCCTCCTCCTCCTTCTCCTTTCTTCTCTTCTTCTCTTCTTCTTTCTTCTTTCTTCCTTTTTTCTTCTTCCTTCTCATCTTTTTGATAAATCACTTAAACTCTCAGGACTCTAGGACCTCTCCTAGTCTCTGTCCATATTAGAGAGTATGTTAATACCAAGCTAAAGGGAAGTTATTTATTGCAATGAAATTGCAGCTGAGCTTGGTCACTGTGTAGGAAGGTGAAATATGAAGGAGAGGGGCATATGCTCTTAGAATTACATTTACTATTGCTATCCCCCATAATAATAAGCATGGAATCATGGAAAGAACACTGAATTGGGATTCAGAAGAACTGGAATCAGAATTCTAGTTCTGCTACTACCAATGTATGTTACTTTGGGCAATTTCTTTACCCATAATAAAGAGGTGACTTAACGAGATTTCTTCCAGCTCTAAATCTACAATCCTCAGCAAATTTTAAGAGAACAATTTTAGATCTTTTCCTTCTGCATGGGAAAGAATGATTTCCAGTCAAGCAAAGGGGACCCCCCAAAATGCCTCCTTTCCTCATCTGCTCTCATAGGACTTTAAACTACTTGGTTGTACTTGATTCATTCAAATTTGTATTTTGTTGAAAAGATGTCCTATCACTACTAATAGATTGTATGCTCATTGAGATCAGACCTGGTTATTTATGTTCATGTTGTCTCCCTTGATAGAATATAAGTTTCTTGAGGGCAGGTATTCTTTCATCTCATTGACTAACTAGCACAGTGGTTGGCGAATCATGGGTGCTTCATGAATACTTTTAAAAAAAATGTAATTTTTCCAATTGCATGTAGAATTTTTGACCATTGTTTTCTGACATTTCCAGATTCATATTCTCCCTCCCTCCTTCCCTCCTTCCCTCCTTCCCCCCTTCCCAGAGGGGGTAAAGAGTTTGATATAGGTTGTACCAGTGCTTTCATGCAATACATATTTCCATATTCTCCATGTCCTGACTGTATATTGGACATACAATTAAAAATGCATGAAGGAAATAATGTGAAGGCTGGCTGGCATGCTTTGATCTGCAATCAGATTTTGACAGTTCCTTCTTTGGCTGTGGATAGCGTATGAATGCTTTTTTGATTGATCCGTCTCCCTCAATGCCTAGACACTTAAAAGATATTTGTTGAATTGCTTCCATACCAGCAAAATTGCTAGTGAGGGGCTTTGGAACAGCAAAGGGTTTTGAATAAGTCTTTTTCATGCCTTTTCATTTTTTTTTATTCACACATTTCAGCCAGATTGGCTTACTTGAGGTTCATCCCACTGGGCATTCCGTTCCCCATCTCTTCGAATGCTCCCTGGAATGTTCTCTTTCTTCCCCTTTCAAAAACCCTTGCGACTCCTAATTTCCTTCAAATTCTGCTCAAATGCCACTTTCTTCAAGTAGCCTATCCTGATTTCCCCCACCCTCCTCTTCCCCTTCCCACCATTGCCAGGGCAGACACTTTGTATCTATTTTGCTTTTGATTTTAGGCATACAAGTTGTTTTCCCCAACAGAGTATAAGCTCCTCGAGGGCGGGGACTGTTTCTAATTTGTCTTTGTTTCTCTAGAGCTTAGAACAATGCCCGAAACGCTTTGCTTGTTGAATGAATGAGAGGGTGACTTGTGCTGGGTGCCAAAGCCAGTTAGTTCTTCCTTTCAGTGGAAGGAAGGTCCGCAAATGGGAACTGAATCTGGGTCAGGGTGTGAACTCGAAGCCAGAGCCCAGGAGAAAAGGAGGAGCCGAGTGGAAAACAAACTTTCCAGCCAGAACTGACGAGGTTTGACTCCGAAGAAGGGGAAAAGGCAGAAATCTTGGTAGGACTGAATGAAATAAATGAGGACTGGAGAAGTTTGTGGAGGGAAGGGGGAAAGGAAACAAGTAAAGGAGTCTTGCGCCAATCCTCATTATGGGGGCGTGGTTTCTTGGGCTCTGGCCAAAGGGGAAGAGGCTGCCTCCTCCCGCCCACAGATGTCCAGATGCCTGAGCCCTGGTGCGCTGGACCCGGGGGAAGTTTAGACTCCTGCAGCCAGGGGTGTGGCCCTAAAGCCTAGCGGTACTCCACTGCCGACTGGGCAAGATGAATAACCCTTGGCTGAGAGCACGTACAGAGAGGTCAGCCCGTGCCAAGTTATGAGACCATGATAACTGGAATCACAACATTTAGGGTCCTTCCTGTGGGCTGGGCAGTGGCAAGGGGGCCGAGCTTAGCAGGGATAAAAGGACATCAGCAAACCCTGGTCTCTTTTTTCCCTTCTAAGTGGGTAGTTTACTCCGCGAAGTGAGGGGGAGGAAGCAGGCAGCATCCCAGCAGTGGCCAGGGAGACAGCCTAAGAGTGGCCAAGCAGTCTGCCAAGGGAAGAGAGGAAACAGACAAATACCCCCAAGTCCAACACTGCAGGAGCTGGTAGCGGATCCATTTCAGATCAGGGCAAGAAGAAAGGGGAGGGGAATCAGAGTGGGAATTAGAGAGTAAAAAGTGAACTAGCCAGACTCCTATCCCTGCTGGGGCTTTGATTCTACTGCGGTGCTCTTGCTTGGTTAGGGCGGCCGTGAGCTCTTTTAGGGTCACCGAGGAGCTCGGGGTGAAAAGTGAGCATGGCCGTAGCAGGGTGTGTGCAGCTGGCCGCCTGCAGCGAGGTAGAGGAAGGCTCCCAGCCGACCCGGCCCAGCTTGACCTCCATCTCCTCTGGGGAGCTGCGAAGCCTATGGACCTGTGATTGCGAGCTGGCCCTGTTGCCTCTGCAGCAGCTCCTGCATATGCAGCCTGGCTTCTTCCAGCTGCTGGGAGACCAGCTCCTGGTCCTGGGGCCTAGGCCTCAGGAAGCCACACGAGGGGGCTTCAACGTCTTCTGTGACGGCTTCGTGCGCCTGGACGGGCAGCTCTACAGAGTCAACAACTATATAAAGAGGTGGGTGACCCAGGCTTCCATGCCCGCATCCCATCTCCGCTTCCCCAATATCCTGGCCTCCCTCAGATTCCAAAGGAGCCCTCACTTGCGCCTCTATTCTCTTTTCTCAGCCATCGAGGTTGAGCCATCCCTACCCTCCTGAAGCTTGCCCACTTGCAGCTTCTAAATCTCCTGATTTCCTGCTTTGCCCAGCAGCGGCTGTGCCCCTCTCTCCTCCCCCATAACAGTTCGTGTGTTTTGCATTACATTTTGCAGGTGCAGGTCGCAGTCCTTTGAGAGAGCACTAATAAAATGGTTTGGAAAATTGGGTGGTTAAGCATCCTGGCGCTGGGGCTTTTCTCAACCAAATCGCTGAACAAATAGACTCCTTGGGACTAGATCTTTAACTGGGATTGCTAGAATCAAAAGGAGTGAGTTCCTTTGGGGGAAATAAAGGCAGCTGAGAAATGCCCACTCTCTGCTTTAGGCCTGGGGAGCATTACAGAAATTTAAATAGCCCAGGATTTGGCCTGAGGGGAGAAGCGATCCATTCTGATTCTGTAAACTGGAGCTTTTGCAGGTAGCATAAGAACATGGAATTTCGGTTTTACAATGAAGGGCTAGTTTTTAGATATGCTTTTCATAGTAAACTCAAACTCTGTCAGCTCACTAGAAAGGCCCAATTTAAACAACCAAGGAATAGCAACAAGAAGAACAAATTGCACAGATTACTGAGTGATCAATGAAAAAAAGGGGTTATTTGTCAAAGATGTTATGGAGAAGTAGACAGAGCTCTTCTCTAAGACAGACAGAGCTCCTGACTGACAAATAGGGACCGTGTGACCCTAGGTAAATCACTTGATCTCTCTGCCTTCTAAGCAACTTTCTAAGTTGCAGAGAAGCTTCTGAACAGCATGGGTAGAGGGGTTTCCTCAAAACGGGAGGAGTTGAGAATCAATGAAATCCAAAATTCATTCCCCATCCTGATTAAAAGCAATAGCAGTATGAATGGTCAGTAAAGTGTGGAATGAAAACTAAACTGCTTGAGTAGTTGGCACTTGAAAAGAGGGAGGCATGAAGGGGAAGGAGAGGGCAAACTGAGCAAAGATCAAGCTTCCTTCCACTCAGGAAACATTTTTAATGAAAAGAAAGGATTTTGAAGTACCCAGTGATGGAGGAGAGGGTGCTTAGAGAGCCAGGAAGAGAAGAGCATCCTAAGTAGAGGTTAGTAAGGAAGAAAATTCAAGTTAAGATGAAGGAAGGTGTTGACTTGGTTTGCCTCCATGCAATGAAAATGGGCCATGTTGGAGTTTTGGCTCAGAAATAGTTTGAAGAAGTTGTTTTCTCCACAGATAGATGTCTGGAACAGGTCCAGGGAGTGCATAAACTCTGGCTAGCCCCTTCTCTTAGAGGGAGTTACCAGCATGAGTCACTCTTACAGACAGAAATGAATGATTGTGTTGGCTCTTCTCACTAGATAAATGTTTCCTGATACATGAACATTTTTCTATCACTGACCTATCTCTTAGGGATATTGTGATGATTAGTGTCTGTAAAGAGCTATCTGAACATGTTCTCTCTAAAGAAATCATATTAGTCTTTTAAAATGAGTTCTTTATCACTCCAAATTATGTTCTTTTATCTTATTTCTGGTAAGTTCTTTTTTTTCCCCAAAAGTTTTCTTTTTAGCTTAGGAACTTCTACACTGATATACAAATAAAGCACAATATATGCTCCTCTTCTTCCTCCTCCTCCCTCTTCTCTTCTTTAATTTACCCTTCATCCTTTCCTTCCTCTTCTTCTACTATTCAGAGACATACCTATAGTGTTAAAGCAAGAGTTTTTAACAATTTTATTTCTGTCATGAACCCCTTTGGCAGTAGGATGAAATATGTAGACTCCTTTTCAGAATCATGTTTTAAAGTAGAGAATTAAATTGGATTACAAAGGAAAACAGTTATATTGAAATATTAGTCAAGTTAAAATTTCCAAGTTGATAGGTCCCCTGAAGTCCAACATACGTCTTGGATGTTCCTGGACCCCAAGTTAAGAACTTCCTCCTTAGAGAATTACCTGAGACACTAAGTTAAGTGACTTGCCCAGAGTACTATGGCAAGATGTGGGACTTGAATAAAAGTCTTCCTGACTTCAAAGCTGGCTATCTAGCCACTGCACCATGCTATCTTCAAATCAAAATCAATAAGGGTAGTCAACTTGCTCAAGCTACTCCAAATAGTTTGATTATAGGACTGAACCTAGAACCCAAGACCTTTGGACTTAGTCCCATATTCTACTGTCCCCTCTGGCTTTAAGGGCATTTCTTGGGCAATACCTACAACTTTTCCATAAGCAACATAGCCATTTTGCCTTGCTTTGCAAAACCTAAAAACACAGATATGGAATTCCTTTGGCCAGAGAGCTGTTGTAATGTCTACCAAAAATAGAGAGAAAATTCGACTATTTTTGTTGAATTGATTTACAGTGTTAACACCTTACCATATTATAGCCAAGAGGAGTGGAAGAATTATGCCATAGAGTTAGCCAGTAACATAATCAGGACTGAGAGAACAGGACAGCTTTGGGCAATTATTGAGTGAAAGCCCTAACAAAAAGCTTCGTCTAGCTGCTACAACTCTCCAGAAGTAGTCATGAGGAGACAGACAGAGACAGAGGCAGAGAAAGATAGGTAATGGACATTCAGAATGATGGGAGTGGAGATGGTGGTGGTAGTAGAGAGAGTGTGTGGTGTGAATGCATTGGTCACAAGTAGGACAAAAGGGGTAAAATGGCTATACAATAAAGGATTGGGACATTTTTCTTTGACCCTCTCCTACAATCCCACCCAGTCAGTTTCCAAATCTACTTCTGTAACCTGTTTAATATTTGTCTCCCTTTTTCCACTTAAACGTCCATCATGCTCATGAGGCTTTCATCACATGGACTATTGCAGTTGCTCCCTTTTCTTTACTTCCAAATCCTCCCCTCTCCAATGCAACTTCCACATAGTTTCTAAAAACAATTCTCCTAAAATAACAAGGGTGGTCCGGTCATTCTCCAGCTCAAGAAGCTTCAGAGGCTCCCTAATGCCTTTAGAGGAAAACAAACTTTTATTTGGAGTGTATAAAAAGCCTTTTACAGTTTGGCTTCACTCATCTTTCTAGCCACATTACTTTGCTTCATACACTCAATGGATCATCCAAATTGCTATTCTCCAAACTCTGGCATTCTGTCTCCTGACATTAGCCTTGTATCTCTTCTGGCAGCTTACTCCCATCTTTTTTTAAATTTTTCTTTAAGTTTTCTTCATTATTTATTTTCCCCTGTGTGAATAATGTGACAAGAGAATTTCTGGCTGTGGCTCAGGCCTCTTGCAACACTATGATAACAGAAAGATGATTGGCTTTGGCCTTGGTAAGGAGATGGACCACCTTTTAATCAGAGACTGGAACATAGGAGGTAAGCATATTTTTAAGCTGTTTTGAGATGTGGACTAGAAGAGATAAGGGAATTCATAGTGAATAGTGTCATTTTCCTCAGAAAAATATGAGGCAAGATCCTTTGAAGGGAGGGAAGAAAATGGTGTGGTGGAAGGCTTGAATATAGAACCTATCATAGATTGTAGATCTAGAACCATAAGCACCTTAGAAGCCAAATGATTCAACCACCTCATCTTACAGATGTAGAAACTGAGGCCTATAGATGTTAAGCAGTAAGTGTCAGAAGCAGGATTTGAGCCTGGTTAGGTCCATAGACTACAAAATCAGAACCCTCAGGAATGGTTGCTAGAACTAGGGCAATAGGCAGTCCTAGCAAAGAAGAAAAGAATTGCCTTTTTGAAGTGAGGACTCAGTTGAGACTAGATATGCCGTTGTAGGGACTTCTCTCATCAGGGTTGTAGGATTTCCTTTAGTTCAACATGTAAGTAAAAACAAGAAGGAAGATAGCAGGGCTAATTGGATGTTGGGTTTAGTAAGGAATGGATGGTGATGGCTTTATGGGGTGGAGGATTTGAGAACAGACACAGAATTCTGGGGTCGAGATTAGGAACTGAGCAAAATGAAGCCAGAGAAGTGATTGCCTGAGAAAGCAGAAACTTGAGGGATGGAGGGACTAGTGGTCATGGTCAGGATTAGAAATAGGTTGAGGAGGTGTGAGGCACAGGGACAGACAAAATAGTAGGTTACAGTAAGACAGAGGAATGTGAGTTAGTAATATTATTCATTATTATTTTAGAGAGCTTAAATAAGCTCCATGAGGATAATAATTACCATTTTGTGGCTCTTTCTTTCTTTCTTTCTTTCTTTCTTTCTTTCTTTCTTTCTTTCTTTCTTTCT
>NC_058132.1:136182498-136280391 GCF_016433145.1 Gracilinanus agilis | reverse complement strand
AGGGAAAAACAAGTGGATGAAGAAAACATTGTTCTGTGTGCTTCAACGGCATATGTACCAAAAGAAGAATACCTGTTGTTTAGGACAGAATATGCATTTGGAGGAATAATACATATGTAACATTGTTCTCTCAGTAAATCTTGAACAGACACCTCGAAAGACAGGGGACTGAGCCAAGAGTGAAGAAGATGCTGCCAGTAGGCTGGCCAGCCTTTGGGAGATTGTGCAATGCTTTTTAATGACCAGGAGCTACAAGTTCTTCCTTTGTATCACTGGTATTCTTCCAGTGGGGCTGTGTTTTTGTGAGCCATGCAATACCACAGGTTCTAAAGTATTTGTGTAGTGGGTTACCCAGAGGTCAATTGAGAGACACATGTTGGTCATTAGTAGGCTGTCACATATTACTAAAGGAGACTTGCTCAAGAAAAGTGGTATAAAGGATGCCAGGGAGCTGTGTGGTTATGCCTGTTGTGTAGCAAGAGCTAGAGAGAGCTGATTGATAGTTCATGTGGCCCATTGATGCCACAGACTGTCAGGAGATGTAGCCTGTCTGGCAGACCTCTTATGGAAGTTTTAATGAGAAGATATGGATAAGAGTTATACAGGATGGGAAGATATAGCCCAAAGTGGCAATCTTGAACTTGCCTTTCTGAGCAGATTTCACTGTTACTCTGCCTAGGAAGGAAAGAAGAAAGCATTTATTTAGTATTTATTATGTGCATTGTGGTAAATATTTTACAAATATTATCTCATTTGATCCTTACAACAACTCTTCTAGATAAGTACTGTTATTAACCCCATTTTATAGTTGAGGAACTTGAAGTAGACAGAGGTTAAGTGACTTGCCCAGAGTCAAATAGCTACTAAAAATCTGAGATGGGATTTGGACTCAGGTCTCCATGACTTCAGACACAGTGCTCCATCTATTGTGCCACCTAGTTGCCTCTAGACTCCAATTGTCTAGATTCGTTCCCCAACAGTTAGCACATTTTGGCCCTTCTTATTTCCCTATCTCTTTGGTACTCAATTGCTGGCTATTGAAGAATAATGTCCATCTTCAACCCCAGCTAGCTACTACCTTATTCCCATTCATATCAGCCCTTCCTCCATGTTCTCTTCCCTCCCTCATATCCAATTCCAGATCTTTTTACTTCTTCCACAATGCTCCAAATTCACAAACTTCCTTTCATATTATACCACTTCCTCTCTTCCTCCTCCCATCTTCTGGCATTCATTGAGACCTGGTTCTCATAGGATAATATTACATTCCTTTTCCAGAACTGACTGTACTTTCACTCCTATACCCCACCCCCTGCTCACTCATTGGTCATGATAAGGGAATTTTGGAATCATTTTTGCTTCTCATTGCCACTTTCAGACTCTTTCTTCATTGCTCTCCATTTTTGAGATTCATTCTATCCAAATTTATCCCCTAATTCAGACTCTGATAGTGGTTTCTACTAACTTTCAGAACATTCTCTTTATTTTTCTCAATGAGTTCAGTGTTGGGCTCCATTTTCTTCCCTCCTCCTCACCTCATGTTCTTTGACTTCCCACTATATCTGTTTTCATTCCAGTTTGTAGTGATGAGCTGTCCTTTCTGCCTGCCAAGGCCAATTTGTGTACACCCTTGTACTCATCTCTTCTCATCTTTTTCAACTAAATGCCTTCATTATCATCTCCATATTTTCTCTTATCTTTAGTGCCTCCTTATTATGTGTTCCTTTCATCCTGCCTTAAAACATGCCCAAGTTGCCCCCATTCTTTAAAAAAAAACAAAAATCTCACTTGATCTGACCATCCATTCTAGCTATTGTATCCTAAAATTCTCCTTTTTTCTGATAAATTCCTTGAAAAAGTGGTCTCTATTCCCTGCCTTTCCTTCCTTTACTCTTATTCTCTCCTAAAATGCCCTAAAATTTGGCTTCTAACCTCATCCTTTAACTGAAACTATCCTCTCCAAAATTACCAGCAATCTCTTAATTCCCATATCTAATATCTAATTTTTTTTTCATGTCATGACTTTAATGTATAACTATAGCATACGGATGTTTACAAGAAGAAGGAGAACTAAAGCCCAGGAACTAGAAAGGCTATAAAATATAATGCATGGACTAATACATTTACAAAACATTAAAAATTCTTACAAAATAGGCTGTTAGTCCTTTGTACTTTTTACAAACTTAGACTGTGTAGCCATTGGGAGTGGGGTGGAGGTAGAGGGGCAGTTCATAGATTTATTTCCCTTCCCTTCCCATCCCTCACAATTTACAAGTCTCAAGAAGGGGTGGGGGAAGGAATGCTGCAAACATGGTCTGGTTTCCCTAGATAAAGAGTGATGATCCCATCTCATAAGGCTCAAAGCATGTCTTCTTGAGTAGAACTGAGAAGTTCTTGCAACTTTTGTGTTCCCTGCTGTCAGATCTTCATATTTCTCCAGTTTTTGAATAGTATTGACCATTTTCTTCTCCCGAATATTTCCTCTGCTCTGGGTTTTCATGACTCTTTTCTCTTGATTCTCCTTTCTTTCTGACTACTCCTTCTTAGTCTCTTATGGGCTATCTTCATGTCATGCCTACTAACTGGGGCAATTTCCAAAGGTTCTTTCCAAGGTCCTCTTCTCTTTCCTCCCTGTACTACTCTTTCACTGGGTTACCTCATCAGCTTCCATGGGTTCAATGATTATCTCTATGCTGATGATTCCCAAATTAATCTATTTATCTAGTCCTCATTTCTCATTGGAGCATCAGCCTTGCATTTACAACTACATGTTGGCGTCTTATAGGCATCTCAAACTCAACCTATGTAAAAAAGAACCTTTACCTTTCTCCCACCCCAACACCCCCTCCTTCCAGACTCCTAATTACTATTGAGGGCACTACCATCTTTCCCATCACCCAGCTTTACAACCTAGACATCATCCTCAACTCCTCACTTATCTACCCCCATATATTCAATCATTTACCAAGCCTTGGAATTTCTAACTCCAAGATATTTCCCCCTTCTGTCACCTTTTCTATATCCACATAACCACTACCTAAGATCAGGCCCTTCTTCTCTATCACCTGAATAATCGACTTCTAATCTCCTGTCTTAGATTTCTACTCATGTCATTTAATCTTAACACAGCTACAGAATGATTTTCTTAAAAAATATAGGTTGGATTCTGTCCTCCTCTATTCAATGAACTCCAAAAGCTACTTTGACTTTCAGAATCAGATATACATTTTTCTTTTTGACGTTTAAAGCTCTTTACAACTTGTAGCTTTCTAGTATTTTAATACATTACTCCCCTCTACTCTCTCTGTGGTCCAGTCAGGCTGATCTGCTTGCTTTTCCTCTCTACTGCTGCCCCATCTACTGTCTTTATGTCTTCCAACTGGTTATCCTCAGTGCCTGGACTTCTTTCCTTTCTCATGTCCATCTCAGAAACCCCAACTTCCTTAAAAGTTCACTTTGAACACATTTGTTGCAGGACTTTCCTGGGTTCCCAGGCTACTGCTGCCTTCTCCTCCAAAGTTACTTTGTATGTATAGTTTATGTACTTATTTATATACATTAGAATGTAGGTTTCTTGAGGGAAGGGACTATTTTTGCTTTCTTCTTTGTATCTTCAAAGCATAACACAGTGTGCCTGACATATTATAAATTCTTTATAAACACTTGTCGACTGATTGATTGGTTATAGTCTGTACCATTGGATGTTATTACCCACATCACTGAAATCACAGATCCATTGAAGTCAGGTTTTAATAAAAAATATGGATTTTCTCTTAAATTTAAAAGAGAAATATATTATAGAATCTAATATCTAACAAAGTTTTACACAAAATATGTGTTTAATAAGTGTTTCTTGATATTGTCTTTGGACTTAAGCCAAGCATAGAAAAGTACAACCCAGAAGTACTTTTGGACCAAGTTAAAAGCCACATAAGAAGAGACATTTTAATGGGTCCTTCTCCTCTTTGGCTCTTTGCTTTGATCACTAATGATAGCTTCAGCAAATATAATAAATATTAAATACATGGAAGCAATATTTGCATTCTTAATTCAGAAATATTCACTGATTAAAGATTAAAGAATTAGGCCATAATGTAGTCAATCAATGCACATTTAAAATAACCTAAAGCATATAAATGCAAGAAGTCTAGATTGTTATAGGACTTACCTCTTTGTTCTTCTGGTCTCCATTCCAGACATTTTTCTTAAAGGTCAAATTTCATTATAATGAACTCTAAGGACCTGCTTACAACCTTTTGTTTCACTGTCATTTTATTGTGCTGAAAATTAGGCCGTTGTGTATGGCTTGGAAACCTTTGAACTAAGGAGATTTTTGTTGCATTTGATCTGAATTTAAATGAGGAATGTGTTTAGTAGGGATTAGTGCTAGCTACTTCCAGTAAACTATGATCCTGTGTTCTGTTAATTAGAATTTTTCTATTAATGGGCTTGTGTGTCCTATAACAAGAATATTTTCACTAAGGCCTTGAAATACCCTGAAATGCTTTCTGAATCATCAAAGGAAGATCACTGTATTTGCTTTCTTCGAGAGATACTCTATAGAATACTTCATTCCCTTCCAACCATGCCAGAAAAGCTCCATTTTCCATTGAATTTAGTTCCCAAATAGGTGAGGTATATTCTGGTATACATTAAAATAAATGAATTTGGGGGGCAGCAAGGCAGCACAGTGGTTAGAGAGCCAGGTCTAGAGTTGGGAGGACGTGGGTTCAAATCTGGATTCAGATACTTCCTACCTGTGTGACCCTGGACAAGTCCCTTAATCTTATTTGTCTAGCCCAGTGGTTCCCAAACTTTTTTGGCCTACTGCCCCCTTTCCAGAAAAAAATATTACTTAGCCTCCTGGAAATTAATTTTTAAAAATTTTTAATCGCAATTAATAGGAAAGATAAATGCACCTGTGGCCATCACCACCTCCCTGGATGGCTGCAGCACTCCCAGGGGGCGGTGGCGCCCACTTTGGGAATCACTGGCTAGCCCTTGCTACTCTTCTGTCTTAGAACTGATGCTAAGACAGAGGGTAAGGATTTTCAAAAATTGTTTATTAAGAAAGATTCCGTAAAATATTGGGGGGGAAATGAGTATTCTCTCAGCTCTTGATAATTTCTTCATTGAGATTGACCATGTTTTATTTAGCAGAACAGGTTCAGTTTTTGTCTTTTTCCTCTAAAATGTGTTCATATTACAAGGGGTCTTCCTTTCCAGAGTCCCCATGTTGAGGGAGAGCTTTGAGGTGAAAACCCAGGTTCGGGAGAGGCAAGATTCCAAAACTTAACTTAAAAATAAAAAGAGAAATTTATTAATTTGGAAGTCATGTTGAGAGGCTGGGAGACAGTGTGTAGGTGGAGCACTGCCTCCGTGAGGAGATGGGGTTTGGGGATTTTATACCCCTTTTGATAATAGGGCCTACATGACTAGAGAAAGGATGATGATGGCATGTTACTGGGTCTCTGGAACCCAAGATGGGTCATGTAGTTATGTCCTACGCCTCAAAGTCAAAAGGGGAAGAACTGTCCAGTTTTGAGAATAATCAGATATCTGGGATATAAAATAGATGCTTATAAGGAGCATGCTGGGAGGTATTATCTGTGCCCATCAAGAATGAAGGAAGAGGCCAGAGGGGCTCAAAGTCACCTTCCCTAGTACTGCAGGAATACAAGGAAAAATGAGTCTTTTATGTACTCTACACAACTTGGGGTGTTGGGGTGTCTAGGGGAAGCCTGTACCCCCTATCACCCACAGTTAGGAAGTAGTACTTGTGAAAATTATAGGATGGGAAGAACAAGACCTCATATATACAATATCAGGGTCATACTTTAAGTATATCATGGGTTTGTGCTAAGAACCTAATCATTTATGCATGACATTGGAAGAAATGCATTCTGAGTTTCAACCAGTCAATTTACAGACAAATTACAAACACATTCTAAATAGAGTATTATTTTATTTCAAAAGTCTGAAAGAGTGGAAATCAGGGGATGTTTAAGGGTAGCTAAGAATCAAGTTCACAAACAATGTGAAACATATTAATGTAAACAAGAAAAACATATTAATGGAATAGAATTCTTCTAAGGAAAGGAAGGGGGTAGTTTAAACCAAACTGGAAAATACTGTAGCAGGGGGCTGATTTTTCTCACTGACCCACACCTTTATCATAGTCCATGAGAGCTGTGTGGCTGAGGAATTACCCGAATGTGGAGCCTATGACCTGTAGGTTCTTCTCTAGGGGAGACATCTCTTCAAACAAGAGTTGAAGGCTATGATTTTCCTGTCAAACTCTGGAAAGGCAGCCAACAAGAGGCAAGTCGTTCCAAGCTTTTCTCTGCCCATGTTTACATGTGGGAAACAAACTGACTGCATCACGGGCCAAGGAAAGCCAGTGCTGTTGGCCACAACAAGCCCAATCCGTGAATACATATGTACTGCACTTAGATCAGCCATATGGGGAACTTCCTTAGTGGGCTGGGATGCATGTTGGCCAACCATGCTCATGAACGTGTAGGGGAGCAGTCTGTTTGGTTCCATCTAGACATGGCTTATGTAGGGAATTGTGTCCAGAGTAAATGCTGTGGGCTTTTAAAAATATAAGCTATAAAGGCAGCTAGGTGGTATAGTAGTTAGAGCGAAGGACTTGGGTGTAAAGAAGAATTGAGTGAAAATCCTGCCTCATTTAACTTACTAGCTGTGTGACTCTTGCCAAGTCAATTCAACCTCTCTCAGCCTGTTTCCTTATCTATAAAATGCTGATACTAGCACCCTATCTTGAGATCTTACAGGTCCTACAGGATCAAAGGCAATAAAGTGCTTCATAAACCTTAAAGAGCTACATAAATGATAGTATTATTACATAAGCAGTCTATTCTTGGTCCTGTCCCGTTTTGTATTTGGATTATTTCATTACAGTGACTTTGATTGGTGAATGAATGAAAAAGCCTTTAATAAGTGCTATGCATAAGGGCTAAGGATGCAAATGTAAAAGGAAAGATAATTGGGGGCAGCTGGGTGGCTCAAATTGAGAGCCAAACCTAGAGATGGGAGATCCTGGGTTCAAATGTGGCCTCAAACACTTCCTAGCTGTGTGACCCTGGGCAAGTCACTTGATCCCCATTGCCTAGCCCTTTCTGGTCTTCTGCCTTATAACCAATATACAGTATTGATTCTAAGATAGAAGGTAAGGATTTAAAAAAAAAAGAGAGACATAATCTTTATCTTCAAGGTACTTAAATTCTGATGTAGGGAAAAAAGAACATTTAAGGGGGTGGTAATCAGGGAAGGATGTTTTGATCTGAAGAGTTGAAGAAATGATAAGTTAATGTATATTTCAGAAGCATTGGTACTATACTGATTTGATGAATGAAGACAAATGGCATGTTTATCCAATTTAAAGATGACAGAAAAGCTATCACGAATACATGTATGCTCTGTTTAACATTATTCATTGGTTCCATGAAAAAATAGCAGACAAAATATCAGGATTGAAGGGATAGTTCATTTCATAGGAACAGAACTGATCTGGTTGGAAGGGAACTCTCTAAGAAGGAACACTGAAACAGGATATAGTACAGAGTAGGAGAGTAAGGGCAGGCTGATTTCAGCAGAAAGCTTAAGAAGTTTCACTGGAATTTGGCTAGCAAAATTATTGTGCAATGATATTGATTTTATGGGAGGATGTGGCAAGAGTCTCACAGGATGAATAACTTAGATGGGTTGAGATCTTGGATAGGTTAATAAGATTATAGATCTATCCAAGGATGAATGTATTGGTAGTGGTAAAGGCAATCCATGTGCCTATACACTGGATGGCAGAATTGTTTGGTTGCCTAGTGGGATATTCAGGGAAAACTAGCACCTCTGGTGCGAGGGCTTGCCAAACGCTTTTCAGGGCTGCTTTCTTCATTTGGTGTCCAGTCGCCACCCAGCTTTCACCTGTGATTTCAAGAAGCTATAGCATGCTCAGTGGCCACAGTCTGGTAAGCCTTCTCAATGGGCTGACTAAACAAATGTGAGGGTAACAGATGGACCTCAAATTGGTCAGTGAGTCAGGAGGATGAGTACCTTCAGCAGGTAAAGACTTCCCCAAGCAGAAAGGGCAGATGGGAACAATTTATTCTGACAGTGGAGTGCTTAGAACTTGGTCAGACATTGGAGACACCAAGGTCATCCACTGCATCCTGGGCCATCACCAATGGTCCTGACTTTTGACTTGTCCCCAGGCTTGGATGATCTAGCAGCTAGATTCTTAAGCACTTTTGCATCGACTGATTGATGGCCCATTACCTTTCTCCATACACCAACAGTTTACCTACTTCCTTGGCACCCTTAAATTCTCTCTGACTAGCTTCAATTGATCCCCACTGCCTGCCCCCCTCAGCATCCAGCCAGGGGTGAGGATTGTGCTCAGAACCTTTTCCCTGGGAATGTTTTAGCCAGACCTCTCTTTTCTATCCTTTAACAGCCCAGTTTCCTTGTAAGAATCAAGATTTTATAAGAATTTAACAGGTTGATACGTTGGGCTCAAATGAACAAAATTATATGCAAAAAGGATATTTCTGTGTCTAGGTTAAAACCCAGTTATATAAAACAAGATGGAGAAACATCTGGATTAATAAGTACGTGAAGTGAAACATGCATGTATGTACATGTACACACATCCACACCCCACAAACACCCCTATACCCACTTACCACTTCCCTACCCTTACACATTCTCCATTCCTCCCCATCATAACTCAGTATCACCACTTCCACCAAAACTACAGATTTTGGTTAACCATGTGTATTCCGCAAATGGTTTACGTGGCTGCTGGAAAAATGAATACAGTCTTAGGCTATATTACCAGAAATATGGTAATGTATAGTTAGAGAATTTTGTACCTTTTGAACTACATTCCCCAGAATTCCTTTCATCTCCCAGCATCCCTTTCCCTGCGCCTCCACGTTGGCATCTTCACAGTTTTGTTTATAAGTTCT
The DNA here is from genome assembly GCF_016433145.1 of Gracilinanus agilis. Lineage (NCBI taxonomy): Eukaryota > Metazoa > Chordata > Mammalia > Didelphimorphia > Didelphidae > Gracilinanus > Gracilinanus agilis. The sequence continues at coordinate 136,271,401 of NC_058132.1, read as the reverse complement.
GAAACTCTGCCCTTTGCTCTCTCTTCTTCTCTCGCAACCAGGCTGGGTTAGCTACCTTTTTTACTTTAGTTATTATTAATGAACTTTATAAAACATAATACTTAGTTATTGTATATTAATTTTAATCTTTACAATTTTCTTTACAATTTTCATGTACCATTCCTCTGGGAAGCTCTACTCTGATCTTCATATTTGCTTTTTAAAAAAATATTTTCTAGATTTCATATTGNAGCTAGGTGGTATAGTAGTTAGAGCGAAGGACTTGGGTGTAAAGAAGAATTGAGTGAAAATCCTGCCTCATTTAACTTACTAGCTGTGTGACTCTTGCCAAGTCAATTCAACCTCTCTCAGCCTGTTTCCTTATCTATAAAATGCTGATACTAGCACCCTATCTAGAGATCTTACAGGTCCTACAGGATCAAAGGCAATAAAGTGCTTCATAAACCTTAAAGAGCTACATAAATGATAGTATTATTACATAAGCAGTCTATTCTTGGTCCTGTCCCGTTTTGTATTTGGATTATTTCATTACAATGACTTTGATTAGTGAATGAATGAAAAAGCCTTTAATAAGTGCTATGCATAAGGGCTAAGGATGCAAATGTAAAAGGAAAGATAATTGGGGGCAGCTGGGTGGCTCAAATTGAGAGCCAAACCTAGAGATGGGAGATCCTGGGTTCGTATCTGGCCTCAAACACTTCCTAGCTGTGTGACCCTGGGCAAGTCACTTGACCCCCATTGCCTAGCCCTTTCTGGTCTTCTGCCTTATAACCAATATACAGTATTGATTCTAAGATAGAAGGTAAGGATTTAAGAAAAAAAGAAAGAGAGACATAATCTTTATCTTCAAGGTACTTAAATTCTGATGTAGGGAAAAAAGAACATTTAAGGGGGTGGTAATCAGGGAAGGATGTTTTGATCTGAAGAGTTGAAGAAATGATAAGTTAATGTATATTTCAGAAGCATTGGTACTATACTGATTTGATGAATGAAGACAAATGGCATGTTTATCCAATTTAAAGATGACAGAAAAGCTATCACGAATACATGTATGCTCTGTTTAACATTATTCATTGGTTCCATGAAAAAATAGCAGACAAAATATCAGGATTGAAGGGATAGTTCATTTCATAGGAACAGAACTGATCTGGTTGGAAGGGAACTCTCTAAGAAGGAACACTGAAACAGGATATAGTACAGAGTAGGAGAGTAAGGGCAGGCTGATTTCAGCAGAAAGCTTAAGAAGTTTCACTGGAATTTGGCTAGCAAAATTATTGTGCAATGATATTGATTTTATGGGAGGATGTGGCAAGAGTCTCACAGGATGAATAACTTAGATGGGTTGAGATCTTGGATAGGTTAATAAGATTATAGATCTATCCAAGGATGAATGTATTGGTAGTGGTAAAGGCAATCCATGTGCCTATACACTGGATGGCAGAATTGTTTGGTTGCCTAGTGGGATATTCAGGGAAAACTAGCACCTCTGGTGCGAGGGCTTGCCAAACGCTTTTCAGGGCTGCTTTCTTCATTTGGTGTCCAGTCGCCACCCAGCTTTCACCTGTGATTTCAAGAAGCTATAGCATGCTCAGTGGCCACAGTCTGGTAAGCCTTCTCAATGGGCTGACTAAACAAATGTGAGGGTAACAGATGGACCTCAAATTGGTCAGTGAGTCAGGAGGATGAGTACCTTCAGCAGGTAAAGACTTCCCCAAGCAGAAAGGGCAGATGGGAACAATTTATTCTGACAGTGGAGTGCTTAGAACTTGGTCAGACATTGGAGACACCAAGGTCATCCACTGCATCCTGGGCCATCACCAGTGGTCCTGACTTTTGACTTGTCCCCAGGCTTGGATGATCTAGCAGCTAGATTCTTAAGCACTTTTGCATCGACTGATTGATGGCCCATTACCTTTCTCCATACACCAACAGTTTACCTACTTCCTTGGCACCCTTAAATTCTCTCTGACTAGCTTCAATTGATCCCCACTGCCTGCCCCCCTCAGCATCCAGCCAGGGGTGAGGATTGTGCTCAGAACCTTTTCCCTGGGAATGTTTTAGCCAGACCTCTCTTTTCTATCCTTTAACAGCCCAGTTTCCTTGTAAGAATCAAGATTTTATAAGAATTTAACAGGTTGATACGTTGGGCTCAAATGAACAAAATTATATGCAAAAAGGATATTTCTGTGTCTAGGTTAAAACCCAGTTATATAAAACAAGATGGAGAAACATCTGGATTAATAAGTACGTGAAGTGAAACATGCATGTATGTACATGTACACACATCCACACCCCACAAACACCCCTATACCCACTTACCACTTCCCTACCCTTACACATTCTCCATTCCTCCCCATCATAACTCAGTATCACCACTTCCACCAAAACTACAGATTTTGGTTAACCATGTGTATTCCGCAAATGGTTTACGTGGCTGCTGGAAAAATGAATACAGTCTTAGGCTATATTACCAGAAATATGGTAATGAATAGTTAGAGAATTTTGTACCTTTTGAACTACATTCCCCAGAATTCCTTTCATCTCCCAGCATCCCTTTCCCTGCGCCTCCACGTTGGCATCTTCACAGTTTTGTTTATAAGTTCTGAAACTCTGCCCTTTGCTCTCTCTTCTTCTCTCGCAACCAGGCTGGGTTAGCTACCTTTTTTACTTTAGTTATTATTAATGAACTTTATAAAACATAATACTTAGTTATTGTATATTAATTTTAATCTTTACAATTTTCTTTACAATTTTCATGTACCATTCCTCTGGGAAGCTCTACTCTGATCTTCATATTTGCTTTTTAAAAAAATATTTTCTAGATTTCATATTGATACAATTTTTAATAATCATTTACAAATTTTTGTAATTCATGTACCAATTTTTTTACAATTTTTTTACAATTCTCATGTACCATTCCTCTGTGAAGCTCTACTCTGATCTTCATATTTGCTTTTTAAAAAAATATTTTCTAGATTTCATATTGTTATAAGTTTTAATAATCATTAAAAATTTTTGTAATTCATGTCCTCTCCTCTTCCACGTGGGTGGAGTGGGTGAGCTCCCTCTGGACTCTAGCCTTTTAGTTTCCCTTTTGCTTCAAGTTAAATTTAATAAATCTTTTATTAAATATCTTTTATTTATATATAAAAATGTTAATATAATGTTAATATATTTTATATTATTATATATTATATATAACATGTGTCACATGTTATATATAAGAATATATTATTAATTTATACAGTATATACTTATATATAAATATATGAAATTTTTTGTAAAAATTTATTAAATAAATTTAATAAATAAGCACCTCTGGTGCTTATAACTCCTCATTTCCCTCAAAGCTCAGCTACAGCACTGCTTCCTTCACAAAGTCTTTCCTGATGCTCCCCTACCCTAGCTCTTGGTTTCCCTCCTCCTCCAATTACTTTGTATTATTCTGTCTATACTGAACTGAGAGATTCTTTCATATTTGTCCTTGTATCAAAGTGGAAAGGAATAATGTGTAAGAACTTGGAAAGGTAGAAGGAACCAAGTTCTAGTGGACTTTAAAAGTGAAAGAGAGGTTTTTTATATTGGATCCTGGAAGAAACAGTGAACCTCTGGAGTTTATTGAGTAGGGGATGATGTAGTCAGCCCTGAGCCTTAGGCTGGTCCCATTGACAGCTGAAAGGAGGATTAATTGGTGGAAACTGCAGGAATACATTTTTTTTTACCCCAATATAAGGAAGAATATCCTAAAAATTAGAGCTGAATGAAAATAAAATGGCTATTTTTTTCACTCCTGTGAGTCTGGATGACTATGTGTTGGGGAGATCTTAAAAGAACCCCAAAATGAGTGGGAGGATCCATGATCTAAGAGGTCAGTCAGTCATTAAACAAGCATTTACTAAGCCATTCCTATGTGTTAGACACTATACAAAGCTTTTGGGGGTAGAAAAGAAAGATGAAAATAGTAGAGTTCCTTCTAGCTCCAAGATTCCATGATTCTCAAAACTTTTTAAATCCTTAAGCAATATTTCCATTTCTCAGATTGTGACACCACTTACTAGAAATAACAGTAAGTTTTTCCATTTCTGCTTTTCTTTTTTTTCCCCCAGGGGTGAAGGAGGCAAAAGGAAAATTTTTCTTTTTCTGAATTAAATTTATTGTCTTTTTTTTTTCAGCACTTTCGAGTTAGGCCAAGTTATTCATCATTGTTTTTCACGCTGGGTCAAATGACAAGATATGTCATATTTTAAATCATTTCTGCTTTTTTTTTTTTAATAGGTATGTGGAACTGACCAACTATTGTGATTATAAAGACTATCGGGAAACTATACTAAGCAGACCAATGTTGTTCTTTATTCTTGTCCGAACAGAAGGAGATACCTCAAAAGGTGGGTTGGGAAAAATAGTTCACGATGCTTTCTTCCTTTATGCTTTTTCCCTAACTTGGGTTCTATCATTCTGGGCCACCAGCTCAGTGGATCCCAGGGCTGGTCAAGGAGGAGACCTGAAGATGCTGGTGCTGGACACAAGCCTCACATGGGCACACTTATGATGTACAAAGTAGCCCAGAGTTCAAGGCAGGGGCTAGGAAATGAGGTTTTCTTGTAGTTATGACAAAAGGGAAAAGCCTAAAAGGAGAATAGAAGGGCCACTTGAAGGTAAAACAATCATGAGCAAAATATAATGAAGTGGTCCTAAAATAGGAGCTGCTTGTTTCTTTCTCTCTCTTTTCTTCTATTTATGGCCTCAGTGCCTAGGCCTCTGAGCAAAGGGAAAGTGGACACAACTGGTTAAGGAAAGATGGCAGAGAACAACCAGCTGCAGGGAGGGTTCTGATAGGTTCTGTGTTGTGGTTTCCAGATTTTTAAATAGTTCTTCTACATATTGTCTTTGTTGCAGGCCATATTGACAACCAACTTAAGTAGAGTTTCAATGTGAAAATCTACTTTTTTTCTTTTACTACCATACCCCCCAGAGTCTTTTGGTATGAGAATAACATAGGATCAAAGAAAAAATTTGGAAGAGAATCAAGGATTTATCTAAACCAACAATGTCATTTTACATACGAGGAAACCAAGGCCCAGAGATTAAGAGTTGTTTTGTTGATTATTTTTATTGCACTCTTCTCGACCCCATTTGGGGTTTTCCTGGCAAAGATACTTGAGTGGTTTTGTCATTTCCTTCTCTGGCTCATTTTACAGAAGAGGAAATTGAGGCAAATAGGATTAAATGATTTACCTATAGCTCCTAAGTGTCTGAAGCCAGATTTAAACTCAGATCTTGCTTACTCCAGGACTGGTGCTCTCTATGCAATGTGCCACCTAGTTTTGCCCCAAATCCCTCAGATAATAATAAGAAGAAATAAGATTCAACCTTAGGGCCTGTGACTTCAAACCTAGCACTTTCCACAGCTTCCTTGTTCAGAATTCCAAGGTGGGCTGTCTCAAGGCCTTGATCACCATTTTACATTTGGTACAAGGTAGAAAGGGATGATCTACCTCTTCTAAATAAAACCCATCAAACATTCGTTTTCATTGAGATTCTTGAAACTCTCTTCACTTCATAATTCAACACTATAATGCTCTCTCTGCTGGAAAGACATCAGAGGCAGGGAACAGAACCCACTATGAAGAGCAATTTCTGTTAGCAAAGCTTAGTTGCTGCGGCTTTTTGGCTTGATGATGACCAGAAAGCCAGAAATTTCTATAGAGCTATAATTCACAGATATATCAAGTCCACCCCCTGCCTACCTCTCTCAGGAGGGAACTAAAGAACAAATAAGAGGCCTTTGCCACTTTCGCATCAGCACCGAAAGGACAGGCAGAGATACATAGGACCTGTCAAAAATGCATAGCTGTGTTAAATCCTGTTAGAGGAGATTTAGAAATCAGGGTATTGAATGAGCTTGCCGGTCTTTTGCAGGGTTACTATAGGAAATTAATGCACTGTGAGAAAGCACTTCGTGGCTGACACATCTTTGTGTCCACCTAGATGACTCGTCTGAGTGGTCAAGGAAAAAGAGACAGATGCTGCAGTGTGGGAGAGCAAGAGGGCTCAGCCTATTAGTCATTCAAATTCACTGGATAACTTGAAGTATTTTACAAGAGTAGAACTGGTCCAAGAATTCTAGCCCCAAACAGAAACACCCAATTTACAGTGTGTGTGTATATATTCACTTGTCATTTGTCAATAAATAAATCCTTAACTTTAGCCTTTAAAACAGTGATTCTGCCATCTACCTCCAGAGAAAGAATTGTTGGAGTCAGATGCAGATGAAAGAATATATATATATATAGTCACTTGTTTATATATATGTATACATAGTCACTTGTTTTTATATATGTGTATATATGATACTGGAGGTTTTTTCCTCTTTTAAAACATCATCTAAATCTTGTTTCTTAAAAATTCTGATGGCTTGAATTTGGAGTGAACATTTTCTTTTTCTTTTAAACCTCTCCCTTCTGTCTTAGAATTGATATTATTCATTCCAAGGCAGAAGAGCAGTGAGGGCTAGGCAACTGTGATTAAGTGACTTGCCCAAGATCACACAGCTAAGAAACGTCTAAGGCCATATTTGAACCCCAGATCTCTCAAGCCAAGCCTTGGCTCTCTATCCATTGAGCTATTTCACAGCCCAGGAGTGAACATTTTCATTCAAGAGAAGAGGTGGAAGGCATAAAGGCTCGAGGGATAGGCTGACTTAAGGATGTGGGCACTTAGCTAATTCTGCGAATACTCAGGACTTACTTTGTTATCCATATGAGAGATTAGGAGAAAGAAGATTTTTTAAAAGATAATCAAGATTATAAAATGAAGACTTTCCAAAATCCCTCACTTTAATGGCAGGGAATTTTTCATTTTTTAATTTGCACCCCCAGTACTGAGAACAGTCCTGGAATATAGTAGATGCTTAACAAATACATGTCAAATAGAGTGGAATAGTGACTGGATCTAAGCTTTTCTTATGTCACCTCCTAAGAATAGGATTCAGCTTAAATTAAATCCTTAACTAAGGTTATAGACTTTAGCCTTTAAAACAGTGATTCCACTCTCCACCTCCAGAGAAAGAACTGTTGAAGTCAGATGCAAATGAAAGAATATGATTTTTTCACTTGTTTATTTGGGTTTATATTTTGGGTTTTGGTTTTATAGGATTATTCACTTACAAAAGTGAATAATATTTGTGGGATAACACATGTATAACCCAGATTGTGTTGCTTACTGGCTCTAGGAGAAGGGAGGGAAGGAGAGAGGGAGACACTTTGGATCATATAATTTCAGAAAACTTATGTGGAAATTTGTTATTACATGTAATTGGTAAATAAATAAAAATTAAAAAAATAAAACAATAATTCCTGAACCTCATTTTATATTGCCTCAGACAAGATTCTCAATTCTAAAGGGACATTAATTTTTAATTAAAATACACTAATAATGTCATAGAGAGTGCGGTAAGGGCAAGAACTATGTCATAAAACCATACAACTATAAACACATTGGGAAGAATGGCTTGGTAGACTGCAAAGGAATGTGCTTTGTAAATCTCAAAATTATAATTTCTGCTTTTAGAAAAAACATATGCATTTCTTGTGAATACACGACACCCCAAGATCAGAAGACAGATTGAGCATGGGATGGATACAGTCATTTCCTCAGTGATTGGAGAAAGCTACCGACTTCAGGTTTGTTTTGAACTGAATTAAATGCTACTAAGAATTAGAGGCAACTAGGTGGTACAGCAGATAGAGTGCTGGTCCCAGAAATCAAGAGGACCTGAGTTCAACTTTGACCTTAGACACTCACTGAGTGACCCTGGGCAAGTGACTTAAACCTGTTTGCCTCAGTTTCCTCATCTGCAAAATGAGTCAGAGAAGGAGATGGCATGCCACTCCAGCATCTTTGCCAAGAAAACCCCAAATTCGGTCACAAAGAATCAGACATGGTTAACCTACAAAACAAAAACAGTCATGAAGAGAATGCTGCTTGTAGAAATAGCAAGAATTAGTGATTAGGACTCTTGGGTCTTTTCCTAGGACCTTAACTTATTGTGTGGGCTTGGTTAAGTTATTTAATTTTCCTGTATCTCTGCTTTACCACTTGAAACTGGGGGTAACAATTCCTTTCTACTGAACAGGAATTTATGAGCATAAATGAGATGTTGACATCTTAAGCATTTAGTACTTCTTAGAAGAAAGGTGATATGAATTTTAAAAACAGATTTTTAAAAGGCTGAGCAGAAGGAAGATGGGATACCAACATCTGCCACTGCGAAAAGCAAAAAGAAATTCTAGTATTGTATAGTAGACTTAGTTTTAAGAACAGTGCTAGAATCAGTGCAGGGAAAACATATTCTTAGGGATGTGCTTTCCTTCAGCAAAATGCAGTTTTCCTTTCTAGGTCACACCTGATTCTGATAACAAAAAGCCAGGAATATCCAGGAGAGTAGCATCATTCAATTAAGAATCATGTCTTCAGAACTTGACTGTGTTCGTTTCTAAGGGACATTTCCACAGGGCTTTCTAGTTTACTAAGCACTTTCTATTACTGATCTCATTTGATCTTCCTATTACCAGCGCTGTGAGTTTGGTAGGCTAGGTGGTGTTATTATTCCAGTTTCACAGATGTGGAAATGGATATTTGGAAAAGAATGAATGATTTGTCCAAGGTTACACAGCAAGTAGATGATAGGGAGGGAATTTAATAATATAAGTAGTTAGCATTTGCAATGGTCTTTACATGTGTTATCTCATCTGGTCCTCACAACAACCTTGTAAGGTGGTTGTTATTATTCTAGATGAGGATGCTGAGACCCACAGATGTTGAGGATCTTGCCTGCTTTTAAAATTTCTAGTAGATTGTTTAGTTGTTTTCCCCCATCATATTCAACTCTCTGTGACCCCCATTTATCTTGGCAAAGGTCCTGGAGTGGTTTGCCATTTTCTTTTCCAGCCCATTTTATAAATGGAGAAACCGAGGCAAACAGGGCTAAGTGACTTGCCCAGAGTCCCACAGCTAGTAAGTATCTGAGTCCAGATTTGAACTTATTTATCTCAGCAAAGGTCCTGGAGAGGTTTGCCATTTCCTTTTCCAGCTCATTTTACAAATGGAGAAACTGAGGCAAACAGAGTTAAGTGACTTGCCCAGGATCCCACAGCTAGTAAGTATCTGAGACCAGATTTGAATTTAGGAACATGAGTCTTCTTGACTCCAGGCCCTGCACTATATTGATTGCAGCACTTAGCTGCCCTGTTTCTATTTGGTAGAAAGGCATTATTCATCCTCAATCTTAGATGGCAAAACAGAGGCACAGAAAAATGAAGATTTGAACTGAGGACTTTCTGACTTGGAATCCAGCACTTTATCCACTTCAACCCCTAAGGAGTTGCATTTGACTTTCAGTTCTTCAGATTATAAATCTGTTGCTCTTTCCACTACACCATAGACCTTAATATGAATTCATTTGGGGATGAATAATTGTAATAATAAAAATGGCACACACTGCAAAGGCTGAATAAATTGCTATTAAGTCATATGGCACAATAGATGGTTCAGTGAGATGAATACAATCCTCTAGTCTCCTAACACCTAAATCATACTGGTAGCAGGATCTGATAGAGATTTATTTGCTTAATGCAAACATCCCCAGAATGCAGACTTCCACATTCCTAAGAAATGCTTAGATAGGAGCACAGGCATGGAACAACATTTGAAATATCCCCAATTATAGGAGAATAGAGACAATATATTGGCATGGGATGTTCTTTTCCCATTTGGTTTTTTAATCTTTACAATGTGAGGGAAATTGAGGAAATTGAGATTAAGACAGCAGGTGGTAGTGGGAATTGTGAGGATCGAGTGAACCACACCAACTTCATTCTGTGACTCTATTCTAGAACTAACGTAGTTTCCATCCATTTGTGGCCTTAATCTAAATTCTGTCCTCTGAGAAAACTTTATTCAGTTGTGAGAACTGAGAGAAAACTTTATTGCATTGTTTGTACCTAGCCTGGTCTGGCTGGGAAACTGGAGCACCTGTGGCTGCTGTCAAAGACCCTTAATGAAGGACATAGGTTATGTTGGCCAGAAACACATTCCACTCCCAAGATGGATGCAAGGCGTTCTCTCCTAATTGCACATCTCAAGCAACCCATGGCCTTATCTGAAAAGTGGCCCAATTCTTATCAATCCTATTGATTCCAGGTTCCTTTGACTGGATAAGGATACTTGGGAGGAGCTGGACACTTCTTTCTGAATTCAGGGACTTGTACCTGTTTGCTTTTTCTCCCTTCCAACTTGGAAAGTCCCCAGTCTTGCATCCCAGAAATTAGATTATATAATCTGCATTCTTTCCTTTTAATTAACCAGTCTTATTTGATTAGTTTTTTGTTTTAATTTTTTTAAACCCTTACTTTCCATCTTGGAGTCAATACTGTGTATTGGCTCCAAGGCAGAAGAATGGTAAGGGCTAGGCAATGGGGGTCAAGTGACTTACCCAGGGTCACATAGCTAGGAAGTGTCTGAGGACGGATTTGAACCTAGGACCTCCCGTCTCTAGGCCTGGCTCTCAATCCATTGAGCTACCCAGCTGCCCCTGATTAGTTTTTTAAATGTGTAACTCTGTCTCCCCCTGCATTTGAGGTCCAGCCCCAAGGTGCAGAAGATGCCTAATCTCAATTTGTTGGGCGATTGCCATGCTTGCTTAATAAATTGATACACTTAGAAGATTGAACCTTTGTTTCCTCATCATTTCATTTTTCAACCATCACAAATGTCAGCATTTGGGTAGATATTCAGGAAGGTCAAAGAAATGTTTTTCTCTCTTCTTTTTTTACAGTTTAATTTTCAAGAAGTGGTCAAGAAGTTTTTTCCACCAGGAAATGAAGTGGTTAATGGAGGAGACTTGAATTTTGTGTACGAATTCAAAGCTGACGCTTTGTTTGATTTCTTCTACTGGTTTGGCCTCAGCAAAACCACAGTTAATATTAATGGAAAAATCCTGAATTTGTCTAGTACCAGCCCAGGAAAGAAGGAGACAATAAAATTATTTCTGGAAAAGATGAGTGAACCTCTCATCAGAAGAAGCAGTTTCTCAGATAGGAAATTCAGTGTTACTTCCAGAGGTATGTTAGTAATCCTAAGACCCAGTTTTATTTTTTACCTTTAGGGATCCTAAAAATGACGTAACAAGAAAACCATCGTTGTGAGTAATGGGGAACCAGTGCATTGGGAAAAATAAAAAGCAAAGTTTATTGGGTAGAGGGGCAAAAGCATCATGTAGAAAATAAGATACAGAAAACAAGAAGTAGGAAATGTTTACTCTCTAAAGAAGAAATGTACTTTCTTTCCTTTTCTCTTTGTAAAATGTAGACTGTTCCATTCCCTTTGGCACAGTAAAATTTTCCTCATCTAGTTAGGAGGGGTAGGGCTGTTGTGGGGCTTAACAGACCCTTCACTGTTTCCCTCAAATTATATTGTGAGGAAACATCCAGGATAAGACAGGCAACTGGCTGGCTGGTAGGGAAAATGTTGTCTTCAGGGCTGTTTCAGAGTGAAGCAACTCTGGAAGAGCTGTTACAGTCTATCTGATCCAACATCTATCATTTATGGCTACTCCAGCTGTAACTGAGAAGGGGGACAGGAAGAGAACCAGCTTCCCAGTCACGAGGACATGGGCTCAACGAGCCTCTGGGCAACTAGCTTGGACTGTAAAGGAGGGATAAGAGGGAATAAACATTTATTCAGTGCCTACTATGTGCCAGGCAGTGTGCTAAGGACTTTATAAATACCTCATTTGATTCTCATCTCAATCCTGGAATTTTGGCATTCCTGTAATCTTATGATCCTTTTACAGTTGAGGATACTGAGGCAGACAGAGGCAAGTAATAATAATAGTAGCTAACATTTTTATAGTGCTTATTATGGGACAGATACTGATATAAATATTTTAATTTTTTCATTAAAATTAATTTTCATTAAAATGTTTTTATAACCCTTACCTTCTGTTTTAGAATCAATACTGTGTATTGGTTCCAAGGCAGAAGAGTGGTTAGGACTAGGCAATGGGGGTTAAATGACTTGCCCAGGGTCACACAACAAGGAAGGGTTTGAAAACCAAGTACTTTTAAATTATTATCTCATTTGATCCTCACAAATCTGTGGGAGGTAGGTGCTATTATTATCCTTATTTTATAGATAAGGAAACTGAGGCAAACAGAGGTGAAGTGACTTGTCCAGGGTCACACAGCTATAAGTAAGAGTCCGAGGCTGAATTTCAACTCAGGTCTTCCTGACTCCAAACCTAGCACTCTATCCATTATATCATTTAACTGCCTCAATGCATCATAAGGTAAATGTAGTTGCTGATCAGCATTGGTAGAGGGAGTTTGCTCACCAGAAGTTTCTTATACCAATGAATCAGTTTTGGCCCTTCACCATAAAGAAGTCACCAAGAATTACTTTTTTCCTTAAGAAAGGCTTCGTTCCTTCCTCTCTCTCTCTCTCTCTCTCTCTCTCTCTCTCTCTCTCTCCTCTTACCTTCAGTCTTAGAATCAATATTGTGTATTCATTCCAAGGCAGAAAAACAGTAAGGGCTAGGAAATGGGCATTAAGTGACTTACCCAGGGTCTACCTAAGTCTACCTAGGACCTCCTGTGCCTGGGTCTGGCTCTCAATCCATTGAGCCACCCAGCTGCCCCCACAGAAGTCTATTTTCTGAGGTCACTCACCTTGGTTGGAGGACTGTGTAAAGCCAAGTGCAGATTATTCAGTGAGCACCTTTGGGGATGGGTGTATTGCTCTGGGATTCAGCTCTGAAGGTGCTCCCAGGCCCAGCTTCCCTTCTCAAAAAAGGTAGTGCTTTCTGGTCACCTGGCTAAACCTGGTGCCAGAGTTTATCTAACTCATTCATTTTAAATCCATCTCAGCCCCTGGAAAGATAATGACAAGCACATGCTCTCTTAGCCAGACATGTCATCTTTGTACACAAAGGAAAGTATCTTTTTCCTTTTTTATCCCCTGAGTTTTTCAACAAGTCTGGATCCCTCTACTGTTGCTTCAAATTACTGTCACATGGGAGGCTGAGACATGCTCCTGTGTCCTCAATTTCTGTACAATAAAACTATGTATTCCTTGCTATTTTTCAGGTTCCATAGATGATGTTTTTACCTGCAATCTGTCACCAAGATCATCTTTGATGGAGCCTCTTCTAGCAGAATTTCCTATTTCAGCAGTTCTGGAAGCCGAGGAGAGACCCAACAAATTTATCCGATTTGTGTAAAAGTCTCAGAGTTTGTTTTCAGACTGAAAAGCACGTGCCTGAACTTTGTGTCACGGGTGGTGACAAGAGAGGGTCTTTCCCTCCTTTTTATACTCTTTTTCTCCTTAAGAGGAGACAGTCCCTCTTTATCCACCATCATTAGACCTTCAAAGAGGGGCTTAAAAAAAAAAATTCTAAGAGATGTGATGAGCCAGCAGCTCGAACAGCCAAATCCTTTATGGACATGTTCACCAGGCCTGAGGGCATTCTTCTGCTTTTGGCAATTGCAGCCTGCTTTTTCTCTACCTTGTGGCTGGACCACCTGGAACATTTTCTAACTTGTTTTGTGGAAATCATCAAAGTGAGGGACATTACCACCACACTAGAAAGAAGAGCAGAGAGACATTCCTATCCTAATCCGAAGCTGGTGGGTTAATGGTAACCACTGTGGTGACTGGTGCTCTGGTCTTACAAACCCAGGAGTGTGATAAGCTTTTTAGCACCAAGAAATGAGAATTTGATTTTTGTGTTGTTCGCGTAAAATATCCAAGCTGATATTCCGAATCTGGAGGGTTAGTTTGATGTAGAAGGTAACTGTATCCTGTCTGAAATGTGAACTCCTCAGATCTTCCCAGGTTCAAAATGACCTGGGTAGTCTGGGAGGTAGTATAGTAAAAGGAGAGGAATGTTTTATTTGGAATCAAAAGGCCTGGGTTCAAATCTTTGCTACTTATGTTGTGAACTTCCTGGACCTCAGTTTCCTCATCTATAAAGTGAGGAAGTTGGATTAGGTGACTTTGAAGAAGCCTTCCAGCTTGAAATGTGTGATCTTGAAACCCTACAAAACTGGGTGAGCTCCAATACTGCAACCAATACTTTAATTCCCTCCTTCATTCACAACAGTTCATAATGATTATTCTTGTACTTTGAAAGAGCTTGTAGCAATCTGATATGGTAGATGAATGGAAGAAAGTTATCATTATCACGATGCTTCCCCCCCCCCCCATAATTCTGTATTTCCTAGCTACCTTGGAATTTCAAAGAGTAAGACCAATCCAATCCAATAAACATTTATTCAGCAGCTACTATGTACCAGACATTGTACAAAGCCCTGGGGATAACAATGAGGAAAAAAAAAAGAGTCCCTGCCCTCAATAAACTTAAAATCTAAAGAGGGAGCCAACTGGGAGGTAGGAAGATTGGGGTATGAGATGGACCCACAGGACACCATATTGTTTCATAAAGTTGAAACTAGGTAGGGCAGCAGATGCCAATTAGAGTGAGCTGAGAGTACAGTTTCTGTTTCTGTAGAGGAAGATGGTGAGAGAAGTTTGGCACTCCATCCTCTAGCCCTCCAATCAGAGAAGGATGAGGGGAGTGGTGTTAATCAAGTTTTGAGTTTAGCAGCATGGTGGTGAGATTAGAAGTGATGGGAGGGGCTTGAAACCAGGCAGAGCAGAGGATGCTACCATCCTAAAAATTAAAAAAAAAAAACAAACCAACCAATCAATCAGTTACATACATTATTGTTAAAGAAGCTCATAATGAAGAACCCTTGTGTTCAGAGAATAATTTTGTTTTAAAATTTTCCATAACCCATTGGCTTTCTTTGCCAAGTTGGACACTCTGGATGATATTAATGATAGTTTTTTCCACTGTTACTTTAAATGCACTCATCCTCGTTCAATTAAATGATTTTTCTTAGTACTTAATATGATAATCATTAAATTGGTTGCCTTCCTTCCCACTGTGGATTGATAATTCAGCAAATATCTACTTGACTGCCTGCTGTGGGCAAGTCAGTGTGTTGTGGTGAGTGACTTGGTCAAACTCTATGAGTTTCTTGAACAGTTGGGGACCCCTTTTGACTCGATGGGAAATTGAACAACCAGGAGAAACATTTACTGGGATGCGATTAGGAGATAGTAGCAAAACAAAACACGGAGCTCCATGACAATGGGTCTTTAGGGGAAACTGAAAGAAAATGGTATATAATAACCAACGGGGATAATTGCTCTTCACAGAATTCTAATGGAGTTCTTTACTTGCATTTGTGTGCTGAAGTTTGAACTCCTGAATTCTTGAGAAAAAACAGAAGTTTCCACTTAATTCAACAAGCATTTATTAAGAACATACTACTCTGTTGGACACTCTTTTAGGCACTGGAGATACAAAGACATAAATAAAAATTCCTGCTTTGAGGAGCTTATGTTCTACTGTATTGAGCAAAACATACTCTAGAAGAGATCTATTTACATACATGTTTGTCCAATTATTACAACGATGAAATCTTTTGCCTTCAATAAAAGGATCACCTTTCAGAAATTTAAAGAAAAATAGAAAAAAAAAGAATGGAGAAATAAAAAATTAAAGATGAAAAGATCTTTATTTTACAATGAAAGTGAATAAGCCTTAGATATGTCAGGCACTTCATAACTATTATCTCATTTTATTCTTAACAAAAACCCTGTGAAATAAGTACTATTATTATCTTCATTTTACATTTGAAGAGTTTGAGGCAGATAGGTTTAATGACTTGCCCAGAGTCACACAGCTAATAAGTGCTCAAAGATGGATTTAATCTTAGGTCTTTCTGACTTCTTTTCCTGAACTCTACCCACTGCCTGCATATAGACCAGGAATGAAGGCCCAGAGAGGTTATATCACTTGTCCGAAGTCACAAAAGAAGTGATAGAGGTGTAATTTGAACCCAGGTATCATGACTCCAAATCCAGTTCTCTTCCCATTATATCACACCACATGAATTGTCTCAAGATTTGTAGATTGATTAAACAATGATTTAAAAAGTGTAAATTAATAGAAAATATTTTGCTCCAAATGAGTGATGGAAATTACAAAATGAAAATGGAGTCTGAAAACCAAAGGAAAATGCCTAAGCAATGAGAATTATATTGATTAGTTTCCCAAAGGGTATGGCAGAAATTCTGTTGACCGAGTCAACCGAGCAAAAGAATTACCCCCAATAATGAAATTAGGTTACCTGGTAGACCTCTTTTTATCGAGTTATTTTTTTCTCTCCTGAATGACCTGAGCCAAATGCCTGCAATACTTCCACCCCCAAACAAGACTTTTCCAAGAAATAAAACCAATAGATTACAATAAAAATTAGACTTTGATTATAGTATAGAATTCCTAGGGCATCTTCTGGATAGCTCTATTTTCCTTGGGCCCAGTTATTAGTAAGCTTTGTTCGAAGGACAAATTGGGAACAGTACATAAATAATTCCATTTCACTAAATGACCTAAAAGCAGCTAGGTGACTCAGTGGATGGAGTGCTGTGTCTAGAGTCAGGAATCTTTCCTAGTTCAAATCCAACCTCAGATACTTACTAGCTGTGTGACCCTGGGCAAATTGCTTAACTTTATTTACCTCAGTTTTCTCATCTGTAAAATGAGCTGGATAAGGAAATGGCAAGCTGCTTCAGTAACTTTGCCAAGAAAATCCCAGACACGAAGATCTGGACATGACTGAAAAGGCTAACCAATAAAACAACAAAAGATCAACAGTGACCTAAGTGATACCTTAGTCTCAAAAATCTGTAATGCATGGGACCTGGCACCATGTATACCTACCTTCCAAAATATATTTGAATCACTTTTACCAAGGTCATTAGATGCTGTAGGCCTAGACTGATGAGTTTGGGTGACCCACTTTTTTCTGTATCTTTCCCAACCATATAGTATTTGACTGTTACTGAATTCAGTAACCAATTTGTTCATTTTTGAATGTATATTATATCTTGTGTACTACTTATGATTAAATAATGAAATAACATTCTACATTCCTTTTTCACTTGATTTAGAACTAACCTTGGTACCAGACAATGAGAACAACTTTGCACTCAAAGCTCAAATGTTTTCCTTTCCCTGTTCTCCTAGAGATAAAGAAAGCTTTGAACCTCCACTGAAAGTCAAATTAAAAGAAAACCACTAAAAATCTAGAAAAGTGTTCTATTTTATTGACCTTCTGCGCTTTCAACCAAATTATAATGTCCTAGACCAAGTTTTTTTAAACTTCTAAAGAAACCTAGCATTGTCTCTTTGGGTTCTCTGAAACCACATGTGTTTAAGTGGACACAGAAGAATAATAACAGTAAAGGCAGCATAGCTTTGTTTAATGCTTGTGCCAAGTATTTTGCAAAATGTTTAATATATATTTTAGATGCATTACCTATCACATTTGGTTCTTGCAACAGTCCTGAGCAATTAGTATTATCATCTCCTTTTTAAATATAAGGAGACTGAGGCTTCAAGAGCTAAAACAATTTGTTCAAAATCACTCAAGGAGTAAATGGTAGAGCTGCAATTTGAACTCCAGCCTCCAAATACCAAATTATAGACTCTTTATAATACTCTATATTACACAATGAAGGGTTTAAAATAGGGACTTAGGAACGTTAGAGGGGGGAAGCAAAACAAAGAAAAGGAAAAAGATTTGAAATAGCATGATAATTCTTAATCTATCAGAAAATGATTTTTTAGGATAAGGTCGGTGGTTTTCAGTTTTTGAGAATGCACCAAAAGAGGCAGTTAGGTAGCACAGGGAATAGAATGCTGGGTTTGGAGTCAGGAAGATCTGAATTCAGATTCCTCCAAAGACTCTCTCTAGCTGTGTGACCTCTAGGCAAGTACCTTGCCTTCTGTCTGCCTCAGTTTCCTTGACTATAAAATGGAGATAATAATAGCACCTGCCTCCCAAAGTTGTTGTGATGATCAAAATAAGAAATTTGTAAAATACTGTGCTATGGAAGTATTACTAATATCAATAGAAAATGGGTTTACCTTATAGAAAGAAACACATCATATCTAGAGTTTCCTTAAAGTGAGGATTTAACAAAAATGTTTGATTCCCTCCTTTGTATCCTCAAGGGCACACAGATTTGTAGAGTAGTGGTTAGAATTCTGGGCTTGGAGTAGGAAGACCCAAATTCAAATCCTGCAATTTAACCAATTTTCACATTTACAAAATGGGGACAGAAATGCCTGTTATATTAATCTTACAGGTTGTTGTGAGGATCAAAAGAAATAATATGCCAAAAGCACTTTGAAATTCTTAAATAACTATGCAGGATGTCCCAAGAAGTGTTATGAAAAAGTATTAGTATTATCTTATCTCTAGGAGATAGTATTAAAGCAAAAAACTGTAGTAAGACTTTTTGGACACATTGTATAACTGATAGCTACTAGTAGTGGCAGAACCCAGATTTTTTTTTTTTTAACCCTTAACTTCTGTGTATTGGTTCCAAGGCAGAAGAGTGGTAAGGGTGGGCAATGGGGGTCAAGTGACTTGCCCAGGGTTACACAGCTAGGAAGTGTCTGAGGCTATATTTGAATCTAGGACCTCCCATCTCTAGGCCTGGTTCTCAATCCACTGAGCTACCCAGCTGCCCCCAAGCTATGTGTATTTCTTCCATCCTTGGTTTTCTCATCTGCAAAATGGTGTGACTGGATTCCTGATCTCTAAAGTTCCTTCTAGCTCTCGGTCTGTGTGTATATGAACCTTGCTTTTCTGTAGAGAATCATCTCATCCAGCTTCATCACCCTCTTCATTTGGCCAGCTTTGAGTAAGTTATTTTTAGCCATTTTCAAAACTTAAAGTCATCTTTAGTGGACAAAGATTTGTCCTAGTGGAAAAGAAGATTCAAAAGCCCTGGGTTCTGAAGACATTCCTCTTTGGTCCCCTTCTCCTCTCACCCTTTTAAAAATTTACCCTTACTTTCCATCTTAGAACCAATACTACACATTGGTTCTAAGGCAGAAGAATGGTAAGGGCTAGGCAATGGGAGTTAAGTGACTTGCCCAAGGTTAGGGTATCTGAACTAGGAAGTATCTGAGGTCAGATTTGAACCCGGGATCACAGGGTCACTAGACCTGGCTCTCAATCCACAGAGCCATCTAGCTGCCTCCCTCTCTCCTTCTTTTACAAAGGAATACTTACTTCAAAGGTAGCAGGACGCATAATCCCTCTCCCTCACCTTGGTCTCTGCGAAAGGGAAAGGGGGCCAGTTAGGCTCACAGTTTAACTCAGTTTCTACACAGCAGAGTCCCAACAATGTCCAAGTCCCAAGTTCCCCTGCTGGGCTAACAGCGCCATGTCACTTGGGAATCCTGACTCCAACGTCAGCATGGCTTGACCTCCCTGGTCTGAGGACTCCACAATTGACATCTGCACTGAAGGCAGTTTCAAAAGGTGAATTCTAAAATAATTCTAATCAATGACTATCACAGGGATATAACCTTACAAGGAACCTGCTAGTTCTAATGCTTTGGATGGATCTATTTTTTTGTGTATGTGTCTAAAAAAATCAGACTCAGAGTCATACCCCGTATATACTGTGCAGATGGAAAATTTGCCACACCTGAACTACATTCCCAGCATCCTTTTAAGTACGTCCTCATTTGACGTACAGGGGCTTGGGAGATAAATTTGGCTGAGACTCACGCTGGAGGGCTTTTTTGGGGCTTTCCTTTGGTTAAAGTGTGGCAGGTGTGGGTCTCTGGCTCTGTGCTCTGCTCACTTGACTGAAGGAATCCCTTTCCCTCTCATTTTTGTTATTAAATCTTTTCATTTAAAATTATCTGGAGTAGTTCATTCATTTTTACTCCTACAATACTCACAGCAAGATAACATTATAAACCAATAAAATCGTATTTCTTGCTATTGGTAGAGTGGAAAAGTCAAGTCAACAAGCATTGACATGCTCACAATTTGTCCAGTATCATACTAAATATGGGAGATCCAAGTACAAACAGGAAAAAAGTCCCTATCCTCAAAGAGCTTATGTTCTCACTGGGGAAGACAATACATGAGAAGGAGCTAAAGTGGGATGGGGAAGAGTGTGGAAAAGATACCACGTAGAGAGCATGGTGTGAAAGACCAGAGAAGAGAAGATGGCTAGTCTGTCCCCTTCCTTAACATGGAGATTCTTGGAGAAATTCACTTATAGGAGAAACTAGCCACAGTGGAAGAGAAAAAAGGTAGCTGAAGCATGCAGTCCAGCCAAAGGGAAGGGACTCTGGCCACAGCTGGTGCAGGAAGGGCTCTTGAGAGAGAGGAGATTCCTACAAGCTCAAAGAAACGTTTGATTTTCTCTGTCAGAAACAAGCAGGTTTGCTTTGAACTTTGTGTGGCAAATGGTTGAACATATTTCTGGAGGTGGGCATTTGGAACCCCTTTGTTCTCTTTTAGTCCAGGTTGTCTCTCAGGCTCTTGGACTGGACCTGGGAAGCTTGTGGAAATTTTGGAGTTGGTAAGAAAGAATATTCCTCTCTCTTGCATCATTTAGTGATACCTTATATGGAGGCAGGGGCTCAAACTGCATGACCCCATAAAGTTCTAGGATTCTTTCATGGAAAATAAGAGGTTACTGATAACATTTCTCCATGTAAATAATACAGAGTGCTACAAAAAGAAGAGAAGGCTGATGAATAAAGACACTTGGTGAATTAGAAGTGCTATGTAAATAAATGCCACCATAATGGGAATTCATGGTTGGGCTACTCCGTATCCTTTGGTGTGATATTTCCAGAGCCTGAAAACAAATCAACTTCATTGTTTAAAGGGGTTGCCTTGGACAACGGGATGACATATGCAGAAACAGTCCTCAGTTCACAATAGAAAGGGCTAACATGATACTCTCAAATAAATATTGAAACAGAAATGCTTCTTCAAAGGAATGAACCACAGGATAGTAATACTGTTTTATAAATGGAAGCTATTATTAACAAGTGCTCTTTGGACATTCTATAGACCTTCCCATTCATTTTAGAATATATTTTTCATGAATGAAGCCATTTTTATTAGCTCTATTGTGAGCCTTGCTATCTTATTTTAGATGCTACTACAGAATTATAGTTTAGAGTCACAATAATAAAAACTTACAAATGGAAGGGATCTCCTTTCATCCAATCCCATCCAATCACTTTATCTTAGAGATGAGAAAATGGAAGCCTGGAAAGGTTAAATGACTTGTCTACAGTCACATAGCTCAGTAGTTCTAGAAACAATACTTATTTTTTGAAAATTCCATACCTTCTGTTTTAGTATTAATTCTAAGGCAGAAGAGTGGCAAGAGCTAGGCAATTGGGATTAAGTGACTTCCCCAGGGTCTGCAACTAGGAAATATATAAGATCAGATTTGGACTCAAATCTTCCTGACTCTAAAGCCTGATACTCTAGCCATTGGGCTATTTACCTGCCCCAATGAGACCTGTTAATAGTTTTGTAATAACATATAATACATTTTTTCATGTGAGTCCCCCGAAAATACTACCGGGGGTTCCAGGTGTCCTCTGCATCCATAGCCACATAAGAATCATAGTTCAAAAGGCCCTATTAATGTATTGCTTTTACTATTGAGATAGAGGGGACAATTAGTGCAAACTAAAGGCATTTATAATAGAATAAGTGAGTAATAAAAGTGGTGCTAGGACATTTTCTCCAAAAATTAGGTCATGCTCTCCCACAAATGCACATATCTTCAGTATGAAAAGTGGATACACCTAGGGAACACATGTAGAGGAATATATATAGCAGATAGGTGGAGGGTAACTCATATTTCTGGTAATGTTAGCACATCATTCTCATCGGGGCTTCCTGCTCCAAAGCATGACAAATAACCTCTACCAGGTGTTACTCCCTGTTCATAGTTTCAGATAGTCCTTGTTTAGAGGATGCTCTGCTGCTCTCAGGCTCTCATATCTATAATGGTCTCATGACTGCTGAATTTCTCTTTGTTATTATTACTTTCCGGATTTCCTCTCTTCTCAGCACTTGCTGGACATCTTGACTTTGCTCTTCTAGGCTATAATGACTAGACAACCACTCCTTAAAAAAGCCAGCTCATAGTTCTTCTATTCATAGCAGAAGTAATGAGCTACCACACCCAAATGATGTTGAATAAGTACAGTACCACTGGGCTAAACTTTCTTCTTCTAAGGAGGCTCCACGTCTTTTTCCTCATTCCTATCTTCTATCTGATTTACGATTAGAAAGCTCTTATAGCAGGGCAGCTAGATGGCTCAGTGGATAGAGAGCCAGACTTGGATTTGGGAGGTCCTAGATTCAAATCTGACCTCAGATCTTACCTAGGTGTGTGTGGTTCTGGGCAAGTCACTTAACCCCAATTGCTTGGCCCTTACCACACTTTTGCCTTAGAGCCAATACATAGTATTAATTCCGAGATGCAAGATAAAGATTTAAAAAAAAAAAAGAAAGCTTTTATAACTCCCACTTAATTCCCTTATGAAAAGAAATTGATATATTTGTAAAGTGTTTTTCAAACCTTAAAGCACTGTATAAAATGCTAGTTATTATTGTTGTTATTGTTGTCTCATGACTCCAAAATCATTTCACAGGAACCCTATCACAGAAATTCTACCAAGCAGTGTGGGACAAAAAGTCATTCATTGTATTTTTTCCTGTCCTCCTCTTCATATTTTAGCAAGTCAAGTCTAATCAATGAGTATTTATTAAGTACCTACTAGGCACCTTTACTAAGCTCTGAGGGATGCAAAGAAAGACAAAAAAAAAAAATACAGTCCCTGCTTTCAACAACCTTA
Organism: Gracilinanus agilis; assembly: GCF_016433145.1. Lineage (NCBI taxonomy): Eukaryota > Metazoa > Chordata > Mammalia > Didelphimorphia > Didelphidae > Gracilinanus > Gracilinanus agilis. Next base: position 136,248,564 of record NC_058132.1, on the reverse strand, counting down.
CAGTCTAATGGTGGATACAGTACTAAACCCAGACAATGATGCACAAACAAGATAGAGACAGGGTAAGCTGAAGATTATTCCAAAGAGAAAGACTAAGATTAAGGAAGATTAAGAAAAGTTTCTTGTAAAAGGTAGGTCTTTGGTAAAGACTTGAAAGAAACTAGGAAATGAAGATGAGGAAGGAGAGAGTTCTACATACAGGGGAACAGCCAGTGAAAATGCCCAGAGCACAGAGAGATAGGGTGGCTTCTCTTAAGAATAGTTATTGGATCACGCAGTATGGGGTGGAGTAATGTAACTCAGTAGCAAAAGTGGGACTAGAATCCAATTTGAATTATAGCTTCTCGCTCAAATGATCTATGCTAAGACCCATACTTTTTTTTTTTTAATTCTTACCTTCTGTCTTAGAATCAATACTGTATATCTATTTTAAGTCAGAAGAGCAATAAGAGCTAGGGCAATGGGGGTGAAGGGACTTGCCCAGGGCCACACAGGTAGGAAGTGTCTGAGTTCAGATTTGAACCCAGGACTTCTCATTTCTGGGCCTGGCTCTCAATCCACTGAACCACTCAGCTGCCACCTTCCCATACTCTTTTAACTTTTTTTTTTGAATCAAATATTAAGATAAAGTCAGAGAAGGTACACTTCTCAAATCTGTAGGTATCTACACTAAGGGAATAGCTGTATAAATGGAAAGAAGTTTGGTCAGGTTGAATTTTAGTTTCCTTTTAATAGTATCTCAGGAAGATTTTTCCCTGCTAATGTTTCTCATTATAATGATCCAAATTTTTGGAATATCATAAATACTATATGTCCTAAATACTGTAATATAGAGAGGATATTTTTGGGAATTTTTGTTCTGCCCCATTTTCATAACTGCATGGTTATTTGAGGGGAAATATGGCATACTGGAAAGAAGATTGGACTTCTGAAGTCACACCTGGTTTGGGACTATCTTTGATAGGGATGTGCCTATGGACAAATTACTTAATTCCCCTAATTTTATTATCCTCAGCTTTATTGTCAACAAAATGATGATAATAACTCTCATCCCCTACCTCATAAGTTTAAATTGAGAAAAGTTCTTTATAAACTGGGAAGCCCAGGATAAAGTGATTGTTAGACTTGAGATACTAATTTTGATGTTTACTTATATTTAAGAAATATCTTGTACTGTTACATTGTTCATTTTAAATCACATGTGTTTGATTCACCTTTTAGGAATAATTACATAGGTTGCCCTCAGGAATTTTTATTCTGATTCAATTATTTTTTTAAAAAGTGTATAATGGATCATTCCAAAGGGTAACATAATGTTGCAACTGCTGTGTTCAAGAGGAGTTAGTCATGGCCCTTCCTGCAAATTAAGAAGAAATCCTAGAATGTTATGCTGTAAGAAACCTTGAAGAATATCTAGTCCAACTCCTTTGTTTTACAGATGCTGAAATTGAGACCCCAAAAGGTTGACTAGCCACAATAGCTAATTAGTGGCAGATGGGGCTGGAAAAGAGATTTCTCCTTCCATTCAGCACTCTCCACTATTTTTTCCCCATCTCTTCTTTTTCTCTTTATGAATGCCCCAGAGTCTTTCTTCCTTTAACGTGCAACTGGAGCATCATCTTTTGCATGAAGCTTTTCTTGGTCTTTATAACCACCTGTGCCCTTCTTCCCAAACTACCTTGTGGTTAACCACTTAATATGTATTTATGCCAATGTATTTATATATGTACTTGTTGCCTCTTTTGTTAGGATCTAAGCCCTTCTAAGTAAGAATCATTTCATTCTTTGTATTTGTATCCTCTGTTGCCGGCACATAGTAGGCATTTAACAAATGTTATTTACAACACTAGTGGTTGTTAACAGAGAGCTTAAGGATTACACAGTTTCACCTACATTGTCTCATTTGATCCTCATAACAGCTCTGTGAAGTGAGAACTAAAGGCAATTGTCCCATTTTACTTAGATGAGGAGATGGAGCCACAGATTGGAAGTGATTGACTCCTGATCATACATCTAATCAATATCAGAGGCAGGATTCAAATTCATTCACTCTCTTATACCACATTGCACTTGTTGTCTTGGGACTTTGGCTAAGACATGTAAATTCTCCTGGGAATCAGCTTATTTCAGTGGGCAATGGCAATATTAGCATACCTGTCTCTCTTATACATACACAGGAAATGGTGGGACCATATATTTGCAAACATGAGGGCAGCCAGGAGAAGCTTCTTGTTAGGTGAAGGCTGACAGATTTTTTTACCAAGATTTTTTTCCTTGTTAACTACAGAGCAGGAAGGGCAGCTGGTGGGCAGTGTGTGGGGCAGATCTGAATTCAAATTTGTCTTTAGACACTTAATAGTTATGTGACCCTGGGCAAGTTACTTAACCCTATTTGCCTCACTTTCCTCCTCTGTAAAATGAGCTGGAGAAGAAAATGTCAAACTACTCCAGTATCTCTGCCAAGAAAACCCCAAATAGGGTCAGTGAAGACTCTGGCAGGACACAGAGACGGGGAATGTCTGCAAGGATTTATCCAAAAAAATTCTCCCCAGACCCTTAACGTCTTTTCCCACTGACCACACTTGAGATGCTCCCATCTGTAGACTGTGCCTTGGTTTAGGTTAGAATACGTTTAATTGGATAGAACCAACGACCTCAAAACCCCGACGGGGCTCAGAGCTTAGGCAGAGAGACAGTGAGCAAAGGAAAGTGGGAACAGCAGGGTTGTTACCTCCACTTCTCACTAGTACCCCAAACACACACATACCCGGCCTGCTCCCTCCCCACTCAATTGTACACAACAGTCCACGTGCCACCAGCTCATACAAGCTCACTAGGACACAATGCACGGTGACCGCTTGTGCCCACGTAGAGCCTTGTCCTGGGGATATGTCGCCGGGTATCCAAGGCAACAGGTCACAATAACATCTCAGGTCAACGCTGCCGGCCCCCAGGGCTCCTCTGGCAGCTGATGAATCCGGGTAAAGTATCCTAACTTCCTAAACCCTGCAGAAGAAACAAGGGAACTTTGAATTTCCCCAAGTCCATTTCAGCCATGTTTGGGCCAGGTAAGACAATCGCCCGCAACTCCAGCCTGGCGCCCTCGTCAGAACCGAAATGGGGGTAGAGGTGGAGGAAATCATTCCTGGGATAGAAAGTGAGAGAGAACTGCCTGGAAGGTAGCTTAAGCCAGTGTCCCTCCCAAGCCAGTGCAGAATTGACGGAGACAGAGGCGGAGAATGACTGTGACTCATTCACAGCTTCCCTCCGCCTGGAATCCTCTTTCCCAAAATGGACATTTAGCTGCTTTCAATCCTTTATGATGAGTCTAAAAAGGAGAGGACAGGATCAAACATGCCAGGAGAACGAGGAGAGAAGCAAGCAGAGAAGGAGTCAGGCAGCCTTGAAAAGACAAGCATAGCATTCCGGGGTACCAGAGCATTTAAGAGGGAGAGAGATCATCTCATCCCCTTCTGCAACTTCTCTGTGTCTGTCTCTCCAGCTCTCTCCAGCTCTCTCCAACTCTCTCTCTCTCTCTCTCTCTCTGTCTGTCTGTCTCTCCCCCCCCCCCCCTCTTTCTCTCCCTTCTGCCAATTTGCAACTGTACAAACAGTTGAAATAAGTCTAACAGGAGTGAATTAGTAAAGGGAGGGAGGAGGATAATGATAATAATCGAGGCACTTGAAATCCCCGTATCCCCGTGGTCATGGTCATTGAAAGCAGACCTGGATTTGGGCGCCTATAGAGACTTTAATATGTGGCTGAATACAAATAAATCCCAAAGCAAAAGGTTTCTGTTTCGCAGTGGTAAGGAGGCAGGGTTGTGCCTCTAATTGTAACCTTGGCTGGGGGAGGGGGGAGACACCGTGGTTATTAAAAAGTAAATTTGTATGTAACAGATGTGGTGTTCTTAGTACAGAGGATGCATACATATGTGAACAGCTTTCCTGAATTCAGCTATTTGATCTACAGGAGCTGGGGAGGAGAGCCCCTCCTCCTGCTGTGATGTTAGCTGCCTGATTACTGTGCATTCAACTCCATCCTTGCCATTCTAATGACCCAAAATACCCAGTTGCAGTTGTCTAGCTGTGTAATTGAAGCTTCAACATCTATGGAGCTGTGGGATGTTGTAAAACTTTAAGTTAACAGAATTGTGTGTCTGAGCATTAATGAAAGGTATATTTCCTTGGGCAGGGAGAGAGGAATGGTGGGTTTATGGGGAAATCCATCTCTATTCCTGGGTCACAAATGGATCCATAACTGGAAGGGGAAACTAACAATACTTTCTTATGGAGTTAGTCACAGAGTTAGAATTTGTACTCAGGTCTTCTGACTTCAAATTCTGAGCTCTTTTCCATAGTCTCCTAGATTCTTGGGTTGTGGAAATATTTTGGGGAGGAAACAACTTTTATCTTTGGGGTCTTTGCTCTGGAGTATTTAATTTCAAGGGCTCTCCTCCACGCCTAAACTTTTTGCAATTATCTTTATTGAAGCCTATGTCTGCAATTATAAAAGTAAACACATATAAAAGGCTTAAAATGTAAACAATGGCTGAATATGGAGTAAATATATATATATGTATGTATATGCTATTGACTTGGGACTCATTCACATTAGTGTAATCACTCAACAGCTGTTAAAAGTAAATAAATTCCTTTGGAAGGGATGGCATCAATTCTAAGACAGAAAGTAAAGGTTAAGACGAAAATGTATCTTGGTAACAATTTCAATATAATTGGTTTCTTTTGTAATTCTTTGTACTTTATTTTGTGCATTTAAAAACATTATTCTGAGAAAAGGTCTGTAGACTTCACCAGACTGCCAAAGGGGGGCGCCTATGATATTAAAAAATTAGTTAAGAACTCTTGGGGTAGAGATAAAAACTTTACTGACTCAAAAATTTTACTTGTGTAGGCTTTATTTATGACCAACTGTGAGCAGAGGAAAAGACACTCAATATTTTTGTCCCAGGAAGCTATTACTAACTCAGCTCAACAGAAAGTGTCACTAAGTTGTGTAACCCATTGGTGTTATTTTGTATGATTTATGAAGTACTTTTTCCCTTTTTAATTGTTTTATCAAATAAGATTCAAAAAATAAATTTGTCCCTTCCCTTACTCCCCCTCTTTAACTGAGCAAATGAAAAACAAACAAACCCTGAAATAGATAAATTCCTCAATACATATCTACAGAATCCAGCAAAATAAATTCCTGCAGTGATCATGTCTGGAAAAGTTTCTTTCTGCATTTTGAAGTTATCAGGTCACTGGCAGGATGTGAGTAGTGTGTTTCATCTTCATTCTTTTGGAGTCATGGTATATCATTGCACTGTTAAGAGTTCTACAGTCCTCCAAGGCTATTTTTCTTTATATTATTATTATAAAAAGTATTCTTTTGATTCTGCTCACTTTGCTCTCCTCTCAGTTCTTAAAGGTTTTCTCAGTTTACTCTGAAATTATTCATTTCATTATTTATTATGGCACAATAATACTCCATTACATTCATATTTTACACTTTGTTCTTGTTCGTTCAGTTGTGTCCAACTCCAAGTGACTGATTTTTGCCTGTGGGGTTTTCTTAGCAAAGATATTAGAGAGGTTTGCCATTCCCTTTTCCAATATGTCCCATTTTATAGATGAGAAACTGAGGCACATAGGTGTTAAGTGACTTGCCCAGGAGCTAGTAAGTTCTGAGGCTGAAATTTGAACTCAGATCTTCCTGACTCCCAAGCTTAGGGGCACCATCCACACACCACCTACCTTCCCACACACTTTTGGTAAGTCATTCCCTAAGTGGAGGACTTGCCTTTAAATTCTAATATCTGGCTACCTTGACAGGAGCTGCTGCTATAAATGTTTTGTACATATAGATTCTCTTCCTCTTTAATTTCTTTGGGATATAGACTTATTTTTAATGGCATATATTTATTTAAATGGTATATATATATATATATACATATATATATATATATATATATATATATATATATATTGCTGGGCTCTAGTTTCGAATTGCTTTCCAAAACATCTAAAATACAGTGCAAATACAAAGGAATCTCAGAAGAAAGACACTATCATTAGGAGGGTTGTAGATGAGGGAAGGTGACTAGGAAGGCCTCCTGCCAAAGGTGAGAGTAGAGCGGAGTTCCCAAAGAAGCCAAGGAAGGCCAGGAGTTGGGGAAGAGGGAGAACATTTCAGGTATAAGGACAGCCAATGAAAAGGTGCTGATTTAGGGAAATAGTGTGATGTATGAGGAATAGCCAAAACAAACAAACAAACAAACAAAAAAACCGTGCCACTCAATTTTGGAAAGGGGAATCAATTGAAGAAAGACTTGAAAGGTAGGAAGGGGACCCAGGTTATGAAGGACTTTGAGAGCCAAAGGGGGAAGGATTTTTATATATGATATTGGAAGAAATTGGGAGTCACTAGAATTTACTAAATAGAGAGGAGAGGATGAATGATCAAACCTTCCTTAAGGAAGACTGCTTTGGTAGCTGATCTGCAGTGCTGAAAGACTTGAGGCAGGAAAGTCAACCAAAAGTCTTTTGTAGGTAGTCCACATGTGAGGTGATGAGGGCCTGATGAGAAGGGATGGGCTGTGTGAGAGGAAAGGAGAGAAACTGTTAGGAGAGATGTGGTAAAGAATTGACAAGACTGAACTAGATGAAGTAGGTATGATATGTGAGGTGAGTAAGAAAGAGTGAGCAGTGTATTATGACATAGAAGTTGTCATTGTCTGGATGGTTTGTGCTGGACAGTGAATAGGAAAGATTGGAAGAGGGGAGGGTTTAGAGATAGAAAGGAAGAAAATAAGCATTTATTAAGTACCTATGTTCCAGGGACGGTGCTAAGGACTTTAAAAAATTATTTCATTTTATCCTCACAACAACTGCAAGAGGTAAGTGCTATTTTTATCTTCATTTTAGAGTTGAAGAAACTAAGATTGAGATTAGGTAATTATATCAGAGGTCTGATTTGAAATCAGGTATTATTGATTCCATGACCAGCAGGGCCACTAAATCCACAGTGCTACCTAGATAATTACCTCTAATTTGGTTATGTTGATTTTGAAACATTTACTGGATATTCAGTTCGACTTATTCAAGAGAGTGGTTAGGGCTGAATACACAGATGGTGGAAATCGTCTTGAGTTCAAGCAAGATATTATAGAGGGAGAAGAGAAAAGGGCCCAGAAATACACAACTTGAGGGTCAACCATAGCTTGTAGGCATGAATGACCCAGAGAAAAAATCAGCAAAGGAGTTTGTGGAGAGTATTGTTGGCGAGAACAAACGCCAAAACCTGAAATAATTTTAGAAGGAAATTAGGTTACATTTGGTAGAGACGGGAAAAAAAAAATGACTCTCTCCCAGGTTCTGGTAAAGGTTACATTATATAGGATTTTGACAAAGGTTTCTGCACATGAGTCACGTGAAGGGAACCCAAACCAGAAGCCTGAGTAGACCCAAGACAAGACCTGGGTGTAGGGACCCAAGTTTACTGAGGTTAGACATTTTGGTGCAAGCAACCTCTAATCTTATAAAGTTGAACTCAAACAATAATTGTTATTATTTTTAAATGGCTATTAATTATTATCACCAAATTATTAAATTACTTTATTAAGTATCATTAATTATGTTATTGATTTTTATTTATAAATATTATTGATAACTATTCATAAATGATAAATAATTCACAAATCCTTCTTTTTGGGCTTAAAGCCCAACATTCTCATACTAGTGAAATTATAATTATAGAAGCAGAAAAGCTGGGTTATGGAATCAAAGGGAGCTCATTAAAATAACCTGAATCAATGGAAGCATCCTTCTTGTTATCCATCTTGTTTAAGGTTCAATTTAATTCATTTAGGGAGAAATAGGATCGGTGACATATTTCTCCCAATGTCTCATGATCAGAAGAATCAAGCCAAATAATCATTAGTGGCTTAAACTTATAAAGAAAATGTGTGCTGTGGCCATGAGTATCACACAAAATCATAATCCCATGTTTCCTTCAATGTCTTAAAAGTTGAACAAATTTAGTTAAGAAGAGTTATAACCAAATACATCCCTTAAGAAGATAAACCTTGTTAAACACATACCTAGTGGTAAATCAGGAAGGGGGGGAGCTAGGTAGTGATAAAGTGTTAGGCCTGAAGTCAAGAAGACTCCTCTTCTTGAGTTCAAATCTAGCCTCAGACACTTCCTACCTGTGTGATCCTGGGCAAGTCACTTCACTCTGCCTCAATTCCTTATCTGTAAAAAGAGATGGAGAAGGAAATGACAAGTCATTCCAGTATCTTTGCTAAGAAAACCCTAAATGAGGTCATGAGGCCATGAAAAATTGGATGGAACTGAAATGACTGAAAAAATAGGTAAACTAAATCAGGTTCACAATGGTTGGGGAATTTACATATCATCAAGTTACCAAGAAAACCAGGGTCAGAGAAATAATTCTATTATACAGTTAACTAGGATAATAGCTAAATCATTTTGGGGGGAGGTTCAAACTTCCTTGTCTTCTACCTGAGAAATGTTAAATAGTTCAAGTTTTGATAAGATGAGTTTAATATAAATAGAAGAAGACATTGTGTCCTTTTAACTCACTCCCAATTTCTTTTTAATCAGAAACTACATTTTAAATCCTAATTGTATCTTCGGTAGTTATCTGATCCCTTAGAAAATCTGGAATAGATCTTATTCTCAGGGCAGGTTTGCAAGGGGTTCCTAGTAGTAAATCTATTTCTCTGGATTTCAGATAATTTGTAGAGATTCCTTAGAAAATTCTGTTAAAATCTACTGGTAACAAGGGCTTAACACTAAGCATAATCTCCTAAATTTGCTTTTCCAATACTAGTTCATGTGATAAAAACTAGTTCAAACCTTATGGAGCTAATCTTATTAACAATAGAGATATAAGAAGAAAATAAATTAGGAATCCATATTAACCTGAAACTTCAGGAAATTTCAGTTTTTACATGCCTCTTTCTTGCTCTTTCTATCTTTACTGAAATATGTATTTAATATGGACAATGATATGACATCAAGAGGCTAAAGAATCTTTAAAAGACCAGGAGGGTGTGACTTGTAAAAATGAGCCCTTCTTTCACTTTATGTTATCAAAGAGACTTTGAAATAGAAAAAAAAATGTTAAAATTTCTTTACAATGATTAGTCTAGTTCTAAAGGAAATATCATTATTCCAATTTTGAAAACTTAGTAAAATATACTCAAAAACCATTAGAAACATTCGAAAGCCCATCATTATACATATTTCCTAGTTCTTAGAGAAAAATAGTCTAATCTTGTTGCTTTCTCAAAGTTGTTTACTTTATTAAATTAAAAAAGAAACCTTTTATATCTTTATCCTACATTCCTCTTTGATTGAAGGGTATGTATTATCCTGATATTATCCTGAAAGAATGAGATACTTTAAGAACCTAATTAATCTTTTAGAGGGCAAGCCTAAAAACTCATGCTACCTAATTGCTTAGGATATGGAGTGGTCCACAGGTTCAGATAAAAAATAGATCTTTCATATTTGAATCTCATATATGTCAAATATTTTAGTATTAATCTAGTTTTTAAATTAAATTAAAAAAATTAATTAATTTAGACTGAAACAACAAAAACTTCTACAGTTTACCAGCCCTGATTATAGAAATGTTTTTATGAAAGGAAAAAGAGGGACATGGTTTTTAATAATACCAGGACTATCCCTTCAAGGACACAGATATGGACCTGGCATAAGTATAACGGGAAAACTCCCTTAGCTCAGTTTGATTCTAGATAAGGGCTCGTTAATAGCCAATCATACAATAAAGTTCCACATTATTCACAGTTTTAGCCAGGCTCAGAATTAACCAGATGGGCAAATTTCTTGTTCAGAAAAGAAATAGCATAACGGGGAAACTGAGTTAAGAGGCTTTTACCTTTGCCTTCACAAGGTTGTCTCCAACTCAGCACAGACATCTATCTATCTGCCACATCATTTCTTAGACTGAACTTCCTTTGAGCAATGCATGGCATTTCCCATGAATCATGTGATTGTTGATTTAATGACAATTCAGCTAAATCATATCTGAAATGAAAAATTAGAAAAACATCAAATTATAGTCCCAGAGACTTTATCTCAAGCAGAAGATTTTTACTAAACAGCTTAAGGCTAGGATATTATTTTTTTCATATTACAATAATATTTAACAATAAGCACATATAAGGGCAGCTTATTTATCTTTCATTTATACATTTAAGAATAACCCCATTCTGGAGTTTCACACATATAGTAGGTTTATATGATAGTTAACTCAAAAACTCCAAAAAAATGCTAGCTACCGTTAAGTTTCTAGACTAGGGGTCGACAACCTTTTTGGCCGTGAGAGCCATACGCCACATTTTTTAAAATGTAATTTCTTGAGAGCCATACAGTGTTCACAGTGTGCACTCCTGTAACAGCGCCTGAAAAAAATGGACTTTATGGCTCCTGCAGAAAGAGCCAGATCTGGCCCTCAAAAGAGCCATATGCTGCCGACCCCTGCTCTAGACTAACAGATATAGTGATATCTATTATTGCCTATTAATTTTTAAGGCAAAATGAAATCATTGGAATTAATGTCTTTTGTTACTGATTTGGTTCAAAGATGTAACTTCAATACATACTATTACAGGTATAATTTCATATTTTTCACAATCAATGGCAAAAATAACCTCTTAGATAAAACACATCCTTTACTATAAGCAAACCTTTAAGTCTCCTCACTTTGACTGGGAGTGATCTTTGTTTCTCCTCAAACCACTTCATTATTTTAGTATCTTCTTTCATAGTTGAAAAGATCTTCTCTTTCCCAAATAGAAAGTCCCAAGGAACCTCATTGATGGGAATAACTTAAAAGATCTGTTGTAGTTTTCCCCCCATCAATAATAGTAAGTTGTTATTATTTATCCATGTAAAAGCAAAATATATTCAATTAAATACTTAGCAGTTTTAAACACTGTGACTATATTTTTTAGCAGCTCAATTAATCATCTAATTGTATCCAAATGAAAAGAGAAATTACTTTCCTAATATAATTACATCCTCTTGGTATCATTTTTCATATTAACAGCATTTCTTATACAATTGTTTCCCCAAATTTGCAATCAAGAAAAATTAGAAGCCTAACAACAAATAATAAATGGATTTAAAAAAACATAATAATTTTTTTTGCCATTCAAATAGTATCAATTTATTTGAAGGCATTTCAGAATCCTTACATATAGAAAATCACCATCTATCAATCTGGCATTCTATATTACATTCAAAACAAAGTATAGAGTAATTATACACTTTATAAAAATAACAAGAACATTTATATACCGCTTACCATGTTAGGCTCTGTATTGAGCACTTTACAGTTACTGTCATTTGATGTTTTCAATTTTGAATAATCCATTTCTCAAATATTGAGGAGTCCTCATTGAGTTAAAAAGGTCATTTATTAAAAGGGAAAGTGTTAGACAATGTGTCAGGGGACATCCAGAATTAAGTCTCCATAGCCTGAGAGGGGTAGGGAAAATTTATGCTTGCTACCAACCCCAACAAAAGGTGATTTGGGAAGGAGTTGGGGGATGGAGAATGGACAGTCTCTTCCAGAGACAGGTGGAACACAGAAGCAGGATGTTTTAGGATGTTTGGTAGCAAAGGTTGACCACAAGGCTGGATTAAACCAGTTTAGACTGCTTCAGGTAGAGTTTATGATGGCCATCTCAGCAAGGTCAGCTAAGGAACACATTATGAAGCTGTTTGGGATTTAGACTCCTAAGTGGCTCTTTCTCCTGCAAATAGTCTTACTCTATCTCCAGTAAATCTGTATAGCAAGGTGTAGCTCATGGAAAATTAACATATTAGTTTCTGGAGTATTTCCACATTCCTTATAACAACCTTGGGAGACAGGGATTATTATTACCTCAATTTATAGATGAGGGAGCTGGAACAAGCAGAAGTGAAGTGATTTGTTCAAGTCATATAGTTAATAAATTCTGTGAGTGAATCTGAACCCAGTTTTTCCTGATCCATGCAGTTTTCAAATATATTGTCTTAATTCCAGATATCAAGCGTATTTCACAGTAAGCTCTGATTTACCACAATTATCCTAACAGGAAAACACCTCTCATTGTAAACGATAATCACTTAATGATTTTGTTTCAGGCTAAACTTCAGCCAAATCAAATTTGGCTTTTTTAATCACAAATGGTAACACTGAAAATCTTAGTTTTTGCAAGGGCCATTAAATGCTTGAAAGCTGCCAGCACTTCAAATTTTAGAACCAACTGCTTTCAGTTAGTTCACTTTCAAGGACACGTGATGGCAGCCTCACATTCCCATCTCCCCTTTTTGGAGGCTCTAAACCTCGAAGGATTGAAACAATACCCTTCTTACAGTCCTTCAAGGACAGATTTTTGGTAATGTTATACTCAGTTTTATGCTGCAGATTTATTTTTATAGCTTCCATTTGATAAAAATTACAACATGAATAGAATATTATTTGTCTGAAATTATTGACATTTCTTCAAAAAATTTTCTCAAATCCTTTTTATCTCAATGAAAAAAAATAAACCTTCTCAAACCTCCTTCCAAACTCCAAACCTCTGACTTTCAAACATTCCATTTTTACTGCCTGTTTCTTTACCTTTTTATCCATTTTTATCCTATCCCTATTTACTTACACCTTCTCTCTGGCAATTCCAACCCTCACGCCTTTCAGTAGACTTTGATTAAAGCCTACCACAACTTTGAAACCAGCCTTTTTATGTGATAGATTCTGATTCTTCACTTCACTTAAACATTGCTACTATTTTTAAATTAGTCTCATCTTATTTCCCTAATCATATTATATTAATATTCCATTGAATTGCTCCTGTACAGATTTCCTTATATAATACCAACTAATTACTATATTTTTACTTCAATTCTGTTTCAGCTTAGGTGACTTTTGTATTTCCCTTTGTAAGGGGGAAAAACGGGTTTTTGGGTTCAATATATTAAAAGGTGATTGCCAGGGGAAATCTCTCCAATTTAGGAATAACCTCAAGTCAAAACTGACTTTATGGAAGTTTATTTACAATTGAGAAGAGAGAGAGGAAATAAGTAAATAAGAATCTAACACAGTAGGTAAATTACTACAATCCTCTAATTAATCCAGGTAGATGTAATTAACCCTCAGCCCGAGAGTCAGAGGGCCAGAGGCCCAGAGGTGAATGAAGCAAAGCTTCACAGAGTCTATTAAAAGAAGTTCCTTAAGAGATGTTCAGGAAGATTCAGTCAGTGTTTAAACTCACCACGTGGAATTCAAAAGAAGATATTTAAAGTGGTCTCACCAAGGTTTTAGTGTTCCAGCCAGCACTCCTCCACAGACCAGAAGAGCTCCTTCACCAGCTGCCCTCTTCACCCAAAGCTCCCCACTGACTTGAGGACCTTCTCCTTTTAAAGGATCTTCTCCTTTTATGCATCACTTCCTGTGCCTCCCTCCTAATTTATGTGTCCAATCACGATAGACACTTTTCATATTACTGCCTAGGGGGCAGTCAGTTGATTCTGATTCTTCACCCACTCTAGCACATGTGGGTTATGAACCTCCCAGAATTAAAAGTGCTCTCACCTTTGGTGATTAAATCTAAAGATGGGCAGTGTAGACTTAATCTAATTATGACACATTAAAGGATTACATCCGGTTTTGTTGACTAGGCTACTCTTGGTTTTAATCCTAACTCCTTTGTCTTGCATGCAAATACCAAATTCTGAGCTTTCTTCTACTTTAATGTGGAAGCCACTAAATCTTGTGGGATTCTGATTGTGACTCCAGAATATTTGAATTGTTTCTTTCTTTTGATCTGGGAGCTCTGGAATTTGGCTAGAGTATTCCTGGAATTTTTCATTTTAGGAATTTCTTTCAGTGGTGGTTGGTGGATTCTTTTGATTTTTATTTACCCTCTGCATCTTAGATATTTGGGCATTTTTCTTTGATAATTTCTTGAAATATGATTTTAAGTTCTTTCTTTGATATGATATTCGGGGAGTCCAATAATTCTTAAATTCTCTCCATGATCTATTTTCTAGGTCAGTTGTTTATCTGATGAGATATTTAACACTTTATTTTTTCATTCTTTTGACTGTGTTTATTGTTTTTTGACATCTCATGGAATCAGCTTCCACTTGCCCCATTCTATTTTTTCTTTTTTTTTAACCCCTATCTTGTGTCTTGGAATCATTACTAAGTATTGGTTTCAAGGCAGAAGAGAGATGTAAGGGCTAGGCAATTGGGGTTAGTTGATTTGCCCAGGATCACACAGCTAGGAAGTATCTGCAGCCATATTTGAACTCAAAATCCCCCATCTCTAGGCTTGGCTACTGTAAGTCAATTGAGTCACCTAGATGCCCCTCCCATTCTAATTTTGAAGGAATTATTTTTTCAGTGAGATTTTGTATCTTTTTTCCTTTTGACTAATTCTGGGTTTTTTTCTCATTCTTTTCTTCAGTGAATTGTTATATCTCCTTTGCCATTAGGTCAATCCTGTTTTTTGACGTGCTACTTTCTTCAGTATATTTTTGTGCTTCATAATTTTCTTGCACCATACAAATTCATTTCTTTCCCCAATTTTCCCTCTATCACTCTTATCTTTTAACCCTTTTAGGAATTCTTGCTAGGCTTGGATCTAATGCGCATTTTTCTTTGAAGCTTTATTTGTAACTATTTTTACATTTTTATCTTCTTCTAAGTTTATGTCTTGGTCTTCCCTGTCACTACAGTAGATTTTTATGGTGAAATCCTTTTTTCCCCTTTTTTATTGTTTGCTCATTTCCCCACTCTATTTATTGACTTTGAAATATATATTAAAATTTGACTCTGCTCATTTGGGGAGTAACTGTTCTAATATTTGGACCTTGTGAAAGTGCTACTTGTTTTTGGAGCTAATTCTGGGGTTCTTCAAGTTTTTGGTGCTTCCAAATGGGTATAATCCTGGGAGAGGTCATGTTCATTGTTCTGGTCTATGCCTTGGTCTTTACCCAGAGCCCATTGTCCCCTGTAATCACTCTTGCTCTTTTTACTTTGGATATTTGACTAGGGCCTCTGCTCTCTTTTGATGGACTCCTCAGTGTGCTTCTCAACCCTGAAACTGGACCTTAGTACTGCATATATGCAATAGAATTGTCTATCAGTGCCATCTGCACCCAGCACTGTCAGCAAAAGGTCCCCTGTAATCTCTTTCTGACCAGTTTTGCAAATCCCCTCACATTCTCTCCTAAGGCTATTGCTATAGTTGCTGTTGTCACATGTGTGGTCCCTGGAAAATCTTGTACCTTGATGTTGTGGATTTTAATGTCACAAACTTCTACTGCTAACCTTCCTAAGTTTTCTTAGGCCAGAAAAATGTCTCATCCTGGCCTGTTATTATTGGCTCTGCCTCCAAAATTTGATTTGAGGTGCTATTTTAAAGTTGTTTGGAGGGGAACTTGAGAAAGTTCAGGGGGGGGTGCCTTTAAACCCACCATCTTAGTTCTGTCCCCAGGTTAAACATTATTAATAAATGATAAATAATCCATAACAGTCACATAGGAGGCAAACCAGGTGAGAGTAGTGTCACAAAACTTAGAGAGAACAGGGTATCCAAAAAAGTGTGATCAACTGTGTCAAAAGCTGTAGAGAAGTCAAAAAGGATGAAGATTTAAAAGAGGCTACTAGATTTGGCCATTAGGAGATAATTAGTATTTTAGAGGGAATAATTTCAGTTGAATGTTGAAGTTGGAAACTAGACTTAAAAAAGTTTAGAATCCAGGTAGTGGAGAGGAAGTTAAAGTGCTGATTATACAGCTTTCTCAAGGAATTTACAAAAGGGAAGAGAGGTAGATGTAGGGTGATAGTAGTGATAAGGTCAGGATCAGGTGAAATTTTTTAGAGATGAAGAAGTAATGGGGTGATGGGGTTTGCAGGTAGCAAGGAAGTTGCTGGTAAATAAACAGAAATTGAAGATTAGAATTAGTGAGAAAGCAAGGATATTAGAGCAATCTGTTGGAGAAAATGGGATGGAATGAGAGTAGGGTGCATAAAGAGAAGGTTTTGCCTTGATTAAAAAAAAGGATAATCTCTTCACTTGAGATAAGGATGGAGAAAAGAGATAATGAGGAAAGATAAAGATATCTGAGTGATATTAAATGAAGGAAAGAAAAAGAGGGAAGCTCTTGGAGAATGTTCTCAGTTTTTTTGGTGAGGTATAAGGCAATGTCCTCACCTTATAAGGTGGGAGGAAGGAAATGCCATGAGAGGCTTGAGGAAAGATGAAAAGTTTTGTAAAAGACTATATGATGACTGGTATAATCAATTGATTATGGAGGTTTGAGAGGATTTGCTTTGCTTTTGGATGATGATGGTAATAATCCAAGGTTAGACTTGCCCCAAGACATGCTCCATGGGTGTTAGAGTAAGGGTGGGCAATGGGTTTATTTGCAGAGGAAAATACAGAAAATGTTTATTGTACCAAAGAGTCAAGATAGGGGAAGAAGAATATATTCAGTACATAGGGGTGATGACCTGGGAAAAAATTGAGGGGACAGAAGAATTAAAGTTAATGGTAAGGATAAAGAATATGATTTAGGGGAGTGGTAAGAACAGAGGAAAAGATAGAATGATCATGGAATTTCAGAGTTCATGATCATAGTAGTATGAATGATGACAAGATCAAATGTGTGACCATCTTTAATGTGTAGTTGAGTTGAAGTGGAAGAGGAGGAGAGGAGATGATGAGAACTGAGTAGATTTGAGAACTGGGAAGTATTTGAAGGAGTATTTGAAGGAGTAGTATCAATATGTATGCTGAAGGTCCCCTAGTATGAGGACAGGAGTTTGAAGTAAAGAGAAAGACTATGGGCTAGTCATTGAATTGAGAAAAGACGAATATCCTGGGGCAGAAGCATAAGTAAATAGCAGCTACAAGAATCTAGAATGAATTTAATAAATTTGTATTGAATGAACTTCAAAGGAGAAGATGATGGTGCTGATGAATTAGTGATCAAGCCCTGTCTTCAGGAAGGGGAGTTGAGGCTCAGTGGAATTTAGAAAAAGGAGGGAGGAAGGAGAAAGGAAAAGATTTCAAATGGAAGCACATTTGTTAACTATAGAGTGGGCATTTCAGAGAGTAGTACAGGGAAGAGCAGGCAGATCTAGTACAATGAACATTTGGAGGACAAGTTTGCAGTGATGGGGGATAAAAATAAGAGAATTAGAGGGCTGTGGGTGAGAAGTGAGGTTTGTATAACAATAAATGAGGGTTCTGGAAATATTGAGATAGGGAGAATATGATGAGGTGGGAATGTGCTAACTATTGAGGAATTGGGGCAAAGCAGAAAAAAATCAATTTCTGGAAAGATCTTTTGAGATAGACAAGTTATTAGACTGTCCACAGTCTTTCCTTAAGGCCCAGCCTTAGGGCAAGTAGTGATTCTGTGTTTTTTGAAGCATGGGGAATTCTACTTCACAGCAAGCAGGAGCAGGCAAAGGTTTGGCCTGGGGGAAGTCCCAGTAGGAGGCAGGAGCTGGAAATTTGCTGGGGGAAGAAACTTGAGGCAATGATAATATTTCTTAACACAATTCAACAAACATTTATTATGGTCTACTACTCTGTGTCTCACACTATTGTGGGATCTGGAGAAACTAGGACAAAAAATTGCTTCTAGTCTTGAATTTACCTTCTGTTTGGGAGTTGGGGATAGGAATCCTTTGGTCCCTCAGAGATTGTCTTCAGCTTAAATACCTTAGAAGTAAAGGAAAGGAGTGATTAGCTTTGGAAATTTAAATGGTAGAAGACTAGAGCCTTGTTTTCCCCATGTCTATTCTCATTTTCTCTCTGTGACCTCATCAGCTCTCACAAATTCAGTTCATTCTCATTTCTATACAGATGACTGTAAAAATAATATTAGGCAAGCAATGCAAGGTGCAAGGAACATTAAAGAGACTCTTGTTTATGAAAAATAAACTTTTTAAATATATATGAGGGGAAAAGGATTTCTAATTCTAAGGGATTCTAACTCCACCCAAATAAACTCCCAGGTTCCCCAAGGAACCGCTTCTCCTGTGGTACACAGGCTATGCTAATCCTCCCTGATCTAACTAACCTAATTTATACTATTCTAAATAAACCTAACCACTCTAACTCTTAACTTCGCCTTTAAATTATAAAGATAACCAAGGCTATCTGGTTGAGTCTCCACAAGAATCAAGTTAGGACTCTGAGCCTTAACAGACTCAGAGTCTAAACCAAAGACAAGGTTTTGTTTGGTCTTTTCAGAGTTTAACCAATCTATAGACAGTAACAGATAAATAGTGTTTCCCAAGTTGGAAAAGAAAACACTCCACTCCTTCAAGTTTTTCACTGAGACAGAGATAGAGGCAAAGATGTTACCTTCTCTAGCCCTAAGAGAGAAAGAAGCTGCATGTGGCTCTGTCAACTGCCAGAAGCCCCCTCCTGGAATGCTACCCCAGAGAGTGTAACTATCATAGAATAACGGTTGTAACTGCCAACAGCTGAAATTAACACTCTCAGCTCTACTTTGAAACTCCAATTCTTCCTCAAAGCCAGCTTCTCTACTTCTTATCTTTAAACTAATAAAACAATACTTATTTCCTAATATCATCCTTATATGACCTATCTCTCTCAACACACACATTCTCTCTCCTTCCCTTCTCTCTCTCTCTCCTTTCTCTGTTCTCTTTCTCCTCTCTCCTCTCTTCTGTCATCTTTCTTGTCTCTTTTTTCTCTCTCTTCTTCTCTCCTCTTTCCTTTCTCCTTTCTCTCTCCCTCTCTCTCCCTTCTTTCTCTCTCCCGTCCATTCTATTCTCCTCTCTCTCTTCTATCATCTTTCTTCTCTCTTTCTCTTTTCTTTCTTCTCTCTTTCCTCTCTCTCTCTGTCTCTCTGTCTCTCTCTTTCTCTCTCTCTCTCTCTCACACACACACACAGATAGATCTCATTTTAAATGTGTATGCATATATACACTTGATTCTTGTCATTCCCTGTAATTCTGATCTATACAGTCCCCATGAACACTGAATCAGAGAATGCTGAACTTTTTGCTCCTAGGAGAAATGCAGTGTTAGGTTCCTGCAAGCCTCTGTTCCCATTTACTTTAGCACTTTCTGGAACAACTTCATGTATAGAATGGCAAGTTTCCTCTTCCTTTTTCTGTATCGTTTTATTGATTCATTATCATTGACTTCAGGGCTACAGCACCATTGCTCATGCCCAAATGAAACTCATCTAATTTCTCTGTAAGGCATCTCATAGCCTCCTTGTGGAACACGAGGTAGCACTTCAGTGTTTTGCTTAAGGACATTTTAAACAGTGAAATCACCAACAAACATCACAGAAATGTGACAAACTGGCACTAAATTGATGTGAAAAGGCTTGAGTATACAATGAGAGCCTGAAATGAGGAGAATGGAGTTTTTCCTTGTTTGACTTCAGCTGGTGTCATGATAAAAATCTGTGATATGAAGAAACTTAGGAATTCATCTGCTGTTCATCTGGTGACTCAAATTTTTACCACTTTAATCTGGGAAGAGATGATTATGAAAGTGCTTTGGGTGGGGCATCGAGGTGGCTCAGGGGATAGAGAGTCAGGCCTGGAGATGAGAGGTCCTGGGTTCAAATATGGCCTCAGACCCTTCCTAGCAGTGTGACCCTGGGCAAGTCACTTAACCCCAACTGCCTTGTCCATAAGGCTTTTCTATCTTGGAACTGATACTTAGTATTGATTCTAAGACAGAAGGTGAAGGTTTAAAAAAATGTGTTTTAAATATTATTTCTTGAAGTAAAAAAAATTTAGCTAGTAGGAGAATTTTCAAATATAGATCCACAGATCAATTAAGATCAACTGTATAAATGTACACACACACACAGACACACACACGCTTCATGTCCTCATGAGCTACATATTGGACACTTCAAACTGCGTTTTTATTAGCCATCTCAAACTGAATATTATCCCCACTAGACCAGCCTTTCAGTTATCCAGATTTGATACCTCAGAGTCATCCTGGGCTCTTTATTCTTCCTCACATTGAATATCTAGTCAATTGTCCATTCCACCTGCACAGCATCTCATCAATCTGTTCCCTCCCCTTAGCCAGCCAATACCCTGGTTCAAGCCTTTTTTTTTTTTTAAACTTTTCTCTTCCATCTATCAGTTTCCAGACAAAAAAGCAGTAAGGAACATAAGTAGTTGAGGTCAAGTGTCTGAACCCATATTTGAACCTCTCATCTCCAGGTCTGACTCTCTACCTACTGAGACACCTCGCTGCCCCAGTTCAAACCTTTTTTTCTGGGTCCTCTTGTCTGAATTATTGCAATATTCTCAAAGTTAAGCTTCCTATTTAAAATTACTTTCCTCTCTATTTTGAAGCAGAGCTCTGACTATGTCACAATTCTGAAGCTCAATAAACTCCTACAGTTTGTTCCCAATGACCTCTGATATCAAATACCAAATCCTCTGTTTGGCATCCATATTCCTTCACAACCTGACTTCAGCTAACATTTTGGGCCTTATGAATGACTCCCCTTATTATTATTACCCCCTTTCTTGTCACCCAAAAAAGGAGACAGCAGGTGACACAAATGCATAGAGCTGGGAGTCAGGATGATCTGAGTTCATTTCTGGCCTTGGACACTAATTGTGTGACCTTGGGCAAGTCACTTCCCTGCTGGTCTGCCTTAGTTTCCTCAACTATAAAATGAGAATAATAATAGCACCTGCCCCACAGGGTGGTCGTTGTATGGATCGAATGAGATAATACTTATGAAAGTACTTAGCACATTGTCTTGGAACATAGTGAGTACTATACAAATGCTTATTTCCTTCCTTTCCCCTTCCAAAGACTCCATCTCTTATGTCCTATACCTTTGCTTCAGCTGTCTCACATATCTGGAATGCACTCCCTTATTTTTTCCATTGTAATGATTAAAAATTGTGAGAGATTGGCTTCTGAGTAAGAATATCAATTTCTTTGGTTACACTAGCATTAACCAATATTTTTTCCATGTTGTTCATTTTTATAAGTGAGTAATCTTATAAAACCAAAACCCTAAAACATTAACCCACATAAACAATTGAAAAATTGTATGCTTTCATCTGCATTCTGACTCCAACAGTTATTTCTCTGATCTTTCTTGGTGATCAAAGACTCCAAAGTTCCCTCTCATAGATCCATAAATAGACAGTGGGAGCTCATTATTCAGCTGCAGACATCCGTAAGACATCATCCATAAGATATTTTTAATTGGTAAATGGCCAATAGGGAGGTGGTCCATCAAAACTCTCTAACCCCTTCCTCACCCCCTAGGCCAGGGGTTGGCAACTATGGCTCTCCAGCCATATCTGGCTCCACCTCCCCACCAGCCAGTCCAGGCAGAGCCCCAGGATGTGCCCCAGGGGGCCCTTCAGCCCCTGCTCCATATTCCAGCGCCTTCTGCCTCCATCCTCCTCCTTCCGCAGGCTTTTATGGCTCTGATGACCGAAAAGGTAGCCTACTGTTGCCCTAGGCGATAGTGGACAGTCCTTTATCTAGTGTTAGCAATAACCCCTAATCTAAAACTAGTTCTTATTTACTAAGCAAGGTGAGCATCTTTAATCTCCCCTTTCTATTTACTGTTCTCTAGTCTAGAGTTCCTAAGAACAAAGAAATTATACAAAAGTCAAAGAAGCAATTTGAGCCTTTAATTCAGAAACCAGATAAGGAAGTAATTCAGTACATATTAAAAATAAATCCTCTTACCACCTTTTAGAATTCTCAGTTTCCTTTGAAGGCTCAGCTCAAATGTTATTCCCCCTCCTCACATAAGGCCTTTTCTGATTGCACATCTGAGTACCCCAGACCCAAATTACCTTGATTTTCTTTTGCATATGCTTATATATGTACAGACAAAGGCAGGGATTCTTTCTTTCTTTCTTCTTTCTTTGGTTTTCTTTTTGTTTGTATTCGCTATTGTAAAAGTGAAATTTGGGAAATGCCATCTAAAAGTGTATATATATATATATATATATATATATATGTATATATATATATATATTTACTATGGACATGTGGGAGACTTTGAAAACTACATTTGCCATGATTCCTCATGGCAGACAAAAAGTGGGATGATGTAAGAAAAGGGATATAAACTCCTGTAGTGACTTTGAACTTCCTCTTTAGCTACTGGGCACAGGATGAGAGTGGAGGCAATTATGGCTGAAGCAGCAGTTTTGAATTCTTACAAGCGCGTGGTCTAATGACTTTATCTATCAGCATGGCTTTAATTAAAATACTAATTTCTATATTTATATCAGTCTTTATTATTTTTAATCTTAATAATTATGGCAATCACAAAGTTGATCTGAACTATGGGGTTGGATGCATTTATTTTGAATGGACAGTTTATGCCAGAAAGGGGGACTGCTCCCTCTTAATGGTTTTTTGTCAATGTACCGAACATTGGTTTTGTTCTTTCTCCCTTTTATCTCTAAATTATTGTAAACTCTAATTTGATTATATTTTCCTGATCCATTGGGGAGATTTATCTCCCAAAGGATCACAGGGGGCTAATGTGTTAGTTAAAATCACCTGGGGTTTTATTTGGAAGGATTGAACCTCAATATAGTGTTTGACAAACTTCTGTGTACCTGTGGGGGTCCTTAAAACTACATTTCCCATGGTCCAATGGGTTTCCTGTTTTGGATTACGTATTCAAGGTGAGGGACTGTTTTAAATAGGGGGGAAGTGACTTTGAACTTCCTCTTTAGCTACCTGAGCTTGCGGAGAGAAGAAAGGTAAATGGCTGAGTTGAGGTTGGAATAGGTTTCTTACAGGTGTGTGGTCAGTTTATCTCTATCAGCATGGCTTTTATTAAAATACTATTCTTCCTTTTGATCTCTGCCCTCATCATTTTTAATCATAACACTATCTCCTCTCCCTTCACCCAAACCATTCTTTGTGGTACCTGGTGCATTAAATAGGCACTTAATACTTGTTTATTGATTGAAAAGACGCATTTTAAGGTTTAATTTCCCAAATATATAAGGAACTAAGTCAAATTTATAAAAAATCAAGCCATTCTCCAATTGACAAATGGTCAAGGGACATGAATAGGCAGTTTCCACATGAAGAAATCAAAACTATCAATAAGAACATGAAAAGTGTTCAAAATCCCTCCTGATTAGAGAAATGCATTATTAAACCAACTCTGAGATATCACTTACACCTATCAGAGTGGCCAATATGGTAGCAAAGGAAAGTGATAAATGTTGGAGGGGATGTGGCAAAATTGAGACATTAAGACACTGCTGGTGGAGTTGTGAATTGATCCAACCATTCTGGCGGGCAATTTGTAACTATGCTGAAAAGGCTTTAAAAGACTGCCTGCCCTTTGATCCAACCATACCACTGTTGGTTTATACCCCAAAGAGATAATAAGGAAAAATATGTGTACAAAATTATTTATAGCTGTGCTCTTTGTGGTGGCAAAAAATTGGAAAATGAAGTGGGGTGTCCGTTGATTGGGGAATGAATGACTAAATTGTGGTATCTGTTGGTGATGGAATACTATTGAGCTGAAAAGAATAATGACCTGGAGGAATTCCATGTGAACTGGAATGACCTTCGGGAATTGATGCAGAGCAAAAGGAGCAGAACCAGGAGAACATTGTACACAGAGACTGATACACTGTGGTACAATCTAATGTAATAGACATTTTTACTAGCAGCAATGCAATGATCCAGGACAATGCAGAAGAACTTATGAGAAAGAAAACTAGCCGCATTCAGAGAAAGAACTGTGGGAGTAGAAATGCAGAAGAAAAACATATCATTGATCATGTTCAATGGAGGGATGTGATTGGAGTTTTGATGTGAAAAGATCACTCTATTGCAAATATGAATAATATGGACATAGATTTTGAACAAAGAAACATATAACTCAATGGAATTGCTTGTCAGCTCTAGGAGTGGGGAGGGAAAAGGGGTGGGAAAAATCATGAATCATGCAATCATGGAAAAATATTCTAAATAAAATTTTTTAAACAAGGCATTTTACTTATTTATTTTTATTTAGAATATTTTTCCATGGTTACATGATTCATAATCTGTGGGAGGGCCAATAAGAGAAACAGAGTCTTAAATAGATGAAAATCTGAAACTCCTCTTTTGACCCCTTTTGTGATCCTTGTGATTTCTTGTTGAAAAGTATTGTGGCCTTATTGAAGAGCTTTAGGTTCCTAGCAGGGCAGCATTTAAAAGGTTAACACTCTCCCCCCTTGGCCAGGAATACAGCTGCCTGGTGTAGCCAAGGCCAAAACCTTAGCAGGGGCAATTCAACCCTGAGAAAAGCATTCCCCGACTTGGCTTTCTGATAAGAACCCAGTCAAAATTCAGCCTTGGTCTATTCTGAAGCCAATGAGATCTTTTGTGCTTTGATATGACATAATTTATAACTTTTGTGCATCTGCAAAGTTTAGGGGGGATTCTTTTTTGTGAAATGAGTCTTGAAATATATATAATAAACTCCATGCTCCTGGAGACAGCGCAGCAGCATGAGCTGATGAAAAGATCTTCCTGTCCCGTTATTTCCTTATCAACTAAACTGTCCTTATCAGATTATTAGAGATGATAAATAGATCTCAAGAATAATCCTCTCTCCCCCACTCTTTCTTCCCTCCTCCCAAAGCACTACATGATCAAGCATATATTTTTCGAATGTATTTTCTGGTTTCATAGTTCTTTCTCTGGATGTGGAAAAAAGAGGCATTTTAAACAACGAGGAACCAAGTCAGGGTGTCAAATGTCCATTGTCCAGTGCAGAACATCTCTTCTAAGAAAGAAAAGACTTAAAAAGCAAATAAATGCTAGAATGAGGTAACAAATGTATGATCCATTTACATTATAATATAAACAATTTGTATTCCATGTAATAGAATATCCAGTTAAAATTTCCTCTTGATAGAAGAAGGAGAATCTTGAAATACTGAAGAGACAGGAAGAAATGGAGAAAAGGGTATTATAATAATAGTAATAAAATTTTTCATCAACTTAATAATTTGTTTACAATTGGTTCTATTTATTCCCATCTATATACAGACAAAAAAAGAAAAATATTTTTGTCCTAGGCACCTGTATGAGACTAGCTCAGCAGGAATATTGTTCCTATATCTTCTGCATTTCTGTTTCCATAGTTCTTTCTCTGGATGTGGATAGCGTTCTTTCTCTTAAGTTCCTCTGGATTTGTTCTGGTCATTGCATTACTGCTAGTGGAGAAGTCCATTACATTTGATTTTACCACAATATATCAGTTTCTGTGTATAATGTTCTCTTGGTTCTGTTCTGCTCCTTTCACTCTGCATCAATTCCTGGAGATCTTTCCAGTTCACACGAAATTCCTCTAGTTCATTATTCCTTTCAGGAGAATAATATTCTATCACCATCAGATACCAGAATTTAGTCAGCCATGCCCAATCAATAGTTATCCCCTCATTTTCCAATATTTTGTCCCTCTAAAGAGTGCAGCTATAAATATTTTTGTACACATATTTTTCTTTATTATCTCTATGGAGTACAAACCCAACAGTGGTATGGCTCAGTCAAAGGATAGGCAGTCTTTTAAATCCATTTGGACATAGTTTCAAATTGCCCTCCAGAATGGTTGGACCAATTCACAACTCCACCAGCAGTGTCTTAATGTCTCAATTTTGCCACATCCCTTCCAACATTTATCACTTTCCTTTAATGCCATATTGGCCAGTCTGCTAGAGTGTAAGGTGATACCTCAGCTTTGTTTAATTTGCATTTCTCTAATCAGGAGGGATTTTGAATACTTTTTCATGTGCTTTATTGATAGTTAGTTTTGATTTCTTCACGTTGAAAACTGCTTGTTTATGTCCCTTGACCATTTGTTGATTGGGGAATGGCTTGCCTATATCTTAACATAAACCAATACTGCTTCTTTGTAGGTTTTATAAATTTTTGAAAATGGAATTGCTCCCATTGGTAAGAACCCCAGTGGCACAATGGGAAGAATCTCTGCTACTAGTCTTATCTAAACAATATTGGGAAAATCACTTAATAACACTGTGTCTCATTTTCCTTATTTATAAAATGAGGGGCTTTGACTAAATTGTCTCTCAGATTTCTTTTTTTTTTAATCCTTAACTTCTGTATATTGTCTCATAGGTGGAAGAGTGGTAAGGGTGGGCAATGGGGGTCAAGTGACTTGCTCAGGGTCACACAAGCTGGGAAGTGTCTGAGGCCGGGTTTGAACCTAGGACCTCCTGTCTCTAGGCCTGACTCTCACTCCACTGAGCTACCCAGCTGCCCCTACTGGCATTCCTAAATCTGTTATTCTATGATTTTATAATGCATGGAAGTCATTTAATGGAGATCAAGGAGGCCTGGGAGTAAATGGAAATACATCTCAACATATAGTTATTGTGACCTTATGTGTTGGTGCCAGGAGATAGGGAAACCGAGACCAAAACAAAGCAGTGAGCCCCCTGACCTACCTATGGGGTTGATTAATGCACTTGGAGGGTCTCTCAATACTTAAATTTTTTTAAAACTCTAAAAATTTTTTTCAATTACATGAAGAAATCATTTTTGATAATTATCTGACATTTTGTGATTCAAATTCTTTCCCTCCCTCCCTCCTCTCCTCTTTCCCTGAGAATGGTAAATAAGTCTGATATAGGTTATATCAGTGCTGTCATACAATATATATTTCCATATTCCTCATTCCCTGAAAAAAGACTTTAAAGGTTTTTTTTCTTAAGATTTTCATGAAATTTTATCATTAATCATAGGTGGTCCTTTGGCTAGAGGTTAACTACCACAACCTTAAAAGAAGAAACAAAAGGTTAAATTTGACTAGTGAGATTAAAACAGTAAAGGACTAGATTCATTTAAAGAAAAAGAAAATCAATCCAGGATACCAAGTTTCCTACAGTCTTCTGTCTCCTTTAAAAAGAAAAGCCACAAAAAACAATGCCTCAGTGAGGTAACAAAACACTTACCTCATTCGTATTATAGTGTAATAAATCCTTCTGCTCAATAAATAGCGCCATGACGTTAGATCTTTATTTCTCTTTCAAATATGAAAAGAGCTAAACGTGACAAGATGAACTCTCGGATTATACACCCTAGGCTTATAGAAGGTCAGGAGTGGGGACAAAAGTATAGTGGAACTTTGCTGGGAGAATACACAATTATGTGGATGGTACCCTGGGTTCTCAAAAACTTCGCATGAGCTTTTTGGGTGCTTTAAATTCATGCTTAGGGATGGATTGGACAAGTCTGGATGTGGTCACAGTTCTGAGACTGCCTCCCAATTCATAGAGGGGTTGACTTATTGGTTAGAAGGAAGTTAAATCAAGAAAACAAAAGATCTTTAAAGTATTGCCATGTGCCATATAATTAAACAGTTTATGTACTATCTCAGGAAGTAAAATCATAAGTTCATGGATTTAAAACAGGGATTCTGAAACTTTTTTTGGGTCATGGACCACTTGAACAGTCTGGCAAAGCCTAGGGTTCCCTTCGAAGAATAATTGTTTTTTTTTATCATTTCTTTATTCTTTAATTTTTTTACATGTTAAAAAACAATTAACATCTATTTTTTAAAAAATTGAGTTCTAAATTCTCTTCCTTCATTCCCTCCCCCTCCATTGAGAAGGCAAGCAATTTGATATAGATTATAATGTGCAGTTATACAAAACACATTTGCATATTAGTCAGGCTATAAACAGACCTTCTCCCTTAAAAAAAACAAGAAAAATAAAATTTTTAAATATATGCTGTGATCCGCTTTCAAACAACATCAATTCTTTCTCAGGAGGTAGACAGCATTTTTCATCATGAGTCCTTTGGAATTGTGTTAGATCATTTTTTTTGCTTACTGTATATGCTGCTTTCCGGGTTCTGCTGAATTCATTTTGAATCAATTCATTTAAGCTTTCCAGGTTTTTCTGAAAGAATCCTAGTCATCATTTCTTATAGCACAATAGTATGTATTCCATCATAATCTTATACCATAACTTGTTTAACCATTCTCTAACTGAAGGGCATCCCATCAGTTTCCAGTTCTTTGCCACCACACCACAAAAGGAGCTGCTGTAAATATTTTTGTACATATAGGTCTTTTTCCTTTTTTCTTTGATCTCTTTGGGATATAGACTTAGTATAGTAATATATGTTAGGTCAAAGGATATATACAGTTTGGGAGCCCTTCCCTAACTGTAACCAAATATGAATTTTTTCTGATAAAGTTCTTATTTAAAAATATATAGAGTGCTGAGCCAAATATACAAGAAAAAAAACCCATTCCTCAACTCATAAGCGCAAAGGATATGAATAGTTTTCAGAAGAATCAATCTGAGCTATGAAATAACCATATGAAAAAAATGCTCCAAATAATTAATAGAGAAATACAAATGAAAACAAATAAGGTGCCATTTCATATTCATCAGATTGATCAAGATGTCAAAAAAGGAAAATTTGCAAATGCTAGAGGGCCTGTGTGACACCAGTGTCAGAGCTTTGAACTAGTCCAACCCTTCTGGACAGCAATTTGGAGCTATGCCCCTAAAGTTTCATCCAGAAATACTGCTACTAGGTTCATTCCCTAAAGAGATCAAGGAAAGAGAAAAAGGATCTGTGTATACAAAAATATTCATTGCAGCTCTTTTTTTTTTGTGGTGGCAAATATTTGGAAACTATTGATGGGGGATGCCCATCAATTGAGAAATGCCTGAACAAGTTGTAGCATATGAATGTCATAGAGAATAATACTACTATACTGTAAGAAACGATGAAGGGAATGGTTTCAGAAAGATCCAAGGAGACTTGCATGAAATATGAGGTAAAATGAAATGAGCAGAACTTAAAACAATTTGTATAATAATAGTATTTGTGAAGATAATCAACTTTAAAACTGATCAATACAATGATCAAATGCAATTCCATCCGACTTATGATAAAACATGTTGTCCACTTGTAGAAAGAGAGAATTAATGATATTGGAAGGCTGACTAAAGCACATGTATTTTTTGGATATGGCTAATGCAGGAATTTGCTTTGCATGATGACTATGCATTTTCGTAATGGGGTTTATTTTTCTTACCTTTGCAGTGGGTAGGAGACGGGATAGGAAGATAATTCAGAGATGAAAATTAAATAAAATTATGTTAAAAAAGCAAGACAAAACAAAATGATTTTGATTGGCTATAAGGACTGGCAAAATGGAGTTTGAGGGCCAAATCTAGCCATTCTTAGCTTATGGTTTATACAAAAATAGACTGATGATGGAATTCAAATACCAGGTTACAGTTTGTCAATTCCTGGAGAATAATATTGGGATGGGATGAATTTATTAAGAAGAGAATTGATAGAGATAAATATAATGTGCATTTGGGTTTAGAAAATCAACTTCATAAATTCAAGATGGGTGAAAGGTGGCTAGGGAGATCTGGGGGATATAATGGACTGCAAGTTCAGTGTAAATCAACTGTGATATGGCAGCCCAAACAGCTAATATAAAACTGTAGGCTCTATAAAATATGCATAGAATAACAGTATACTCTGCTCTGGTCAGATCATATCTGGAATATTGTATTCATTTCTGGACCCAACATTTTAAGAAATACATTAAGCTTCCAGAAGAGTTTATTGGGGTGATAAAAGTCTTGAGAATCCTCAAAATGCCATCTAAAGATTGGTGAGAGGAACCTGGGGTATTTAACTTTGAAAAAGGATGGATGGTATAAAGGAAATATCATAACTCTCTTCCATCATTTCAAAGACTGTCTATGGAAAAGAGATTATACCTGCCTTGCTTGGGTCCCAGATGGACAAGACTAAGAATAAAGGATAAAGATTATAATATGATAGATTGGGGTCTGATAATGGAAATAGTTCCTAACAATCGTCTGTTCGAAAGTGATCTGGGTTCCGTTGGGAGAAGGTATGAGTTCCCTCTCCTTGAAGGGTTTCTGACAGAGGCAGAATGATGACCCTGGACCACATAAGTTGTAGAAGGGATGCTAGCTTTGCTATGGACTGGAGTACAGATAACTTCCATGTTTCCCTTCAACTTTGAGATTATGTAATTCTATGGCTACTTACAGAGACAAAAAGACTTAGTCAAACAATTGATCAAATTCCTATGGAGGAATTTCTTTCAATAGGCATAGATAATTTGGAAAATCCATGTCCATATTCCATCTTTTTCTTAAATAATAGAATTTAATATTTTATTATTTATATATTGTGTTATTCAGAGTGTTGACATAATTCATGCGTGAGGCATGACCACTAAGATTCTTTCCAATATTAATTCTCTTAATTTGTTAATTAGGGCAGCTAGAATGATGGTAAACAGTGGGTGTGTTGATGCTGAAGTCAGGCAGACTTGTTTTCATGAGTTCAAAATTGATCTCAGACCCTTATGTATGACTCTGGGGAACTCAATTTATCCTGTTTTCCTCAGCTTTCTCATCTGTAAAATGAGCCGGAGAAGGAAATGGCAAGCAATTCCTATATCTTTGCCCAAGAAAACCCCAAATAACATCAGGAAGAGTCAGACTGCACACAATGAAAATAAGTGAATGATCTGTTTGCAGACTGGCTCCTAAACAACCAAAAAAAAAAAAAAAAACAAAAAAACAACCCCAAAACAAAACAACTTTCTATTGCTTTCTCTTAACTTTTATGATCCTATCACTATCACTAAGGGTTAAGGGATTATATTTGCATTCAAAAGGGTTCCTTCATAGAAAAACTGTTTTTCAGCCAAAACTTTTTTCTTGTTGAATTAATGTTCTCAAAGCAGTAGCCAAACAGTCTATCCTGTGATCATCAAATCTGAAACAGCCATTTTATTCTTTCAGCTGGGGATACCAGTTGGAATTCCTATGAAACGACAGTGATGCATGTATACACACCTAAAAAAGGAGAAGTTCATGTCCCAGTTCGGTGAGTTGTATCTGATTAGTTCATTTTGTTTTGTTGCATATCATCAAAATTTTAACAAAAATTGTCAGTTAATAAGAATATCATTGAAGATCTTAGTGTGTGCCTATAACTGTTCTTGGTGCCACTGGGATTGAAAAATGGAAGGAAGAGCCAGCCACACATCTTCTGCCTTCTCAAAATTGAGAGTACAATTTTAAAGATGGAAAAGACAGATAAATAAGGAGCAACAATGAAAGGAAGGATAGCTACAACTTAGCATCATATAAGAGTCTAGTATTTGGATCCAGAGGATTTAGATTCAAATCTCTCTGCTTGTTAATTTACATTTGCTTGACCCTGGACTAGTTACTTCCCCTATCTGGAACTTGGTTTCTTCATCTTGTCAATCACTAAGGACTTATCCAACTAAAAAGTTATAATCTAACGATACTGGGAAATATATAAAGGAATGCAAAAAAAGAGAAATTTGCATAGCTAATTAGAGCTATCCCAAGGGAGTTACCAAGGAGATTAAAACACTCTTCCCAGGGATTCATAAAAAGACATCAAGAAAGTTTAAATGGATCTTCATAAAGGTCCTATTACTATAGTATGTGACTTTGCCACATATAAGATAATTCATATAATCACAAAATATCTTTTCTTAACTTATCCCAAGTGTTGTTATTATTTCCATTTTAAAGTTGAAGAAAATGATGTCAGAGAAGTTTTGTTTTAAACTATCTAGTTTGTTTGGCTTTCTTGTAGATATAACCTGACTCTTCTCAACAGTTTATTATTCGGTTTTAAAATACATGAAAATAAATTTATTAGAATATGTCTTCCCTCCTTTCCTTTTTTTTTCTCTTCAAGCCTGACAATTTTTACAAACAGCCATCTCATAGGATTATTTATCTTCAAGGAACTCTCCAGAGTTAATTATACTTGGCTTTTTATCTACCTGATCCAGCCTATATTTAAAAGTTAGAACTTATTTCTAGAAGTATACTTCTGGTAAAAGCATTTGGCATTGCAATGTGGTAACATCTGGTATCAGATTATCATGTAATTTCTAATGTTTTTCTTATAGTCGTGGTAATATAAAACAGTTAGGATATACATACAAGCTCAGCGATCCTATCAACACTGAAACATTATACAAAGAACAGTTCTCTTGGAAACCATATTCTAAAGAGGAAATGATAAGACCTATAACTTCAAGCTTTAGAACCAAAAATCTCCATACTTGCCGGGTAAGTCCAAAGTAAATGCATAATAGATAAACATATGTAGAATTTCATTGTATAGAAAGAATGAATCTGAAAATGTACAAACATCTTAGAGAAGCTTCAAATGCCTTTATGAAGACATAGTTTCAAAGAGCATCATCATTGGACCAACTGTGAATAAAATCACCTAACAATGAAATTCTAGAGCTAACAAAAGTGTTATTAGTTATTACATATCTTAGATGTGGATTTACTTGCATTTACTTCAAGTAACACCCTGTACTCTTATTGTATTCTCTTTACATTCTAATTTATAATAAAATAAAGCCAATTAACTAAAAGGAAACAATAAACCAGGTGATACAACATTAGGTAATCTCATTTCTAATTGGAGGAAAGATTAGGGACTTTCCAAGTTAGAAAGTGGAGACTAAAGTGGTGTGACTCCCCCAAATCACTTCCCCCAAGTGTCTGTAAATAATCAAAGGAACATGGAAAATAGTAACTTACTGATCAGTATGGAGATGGTTTTCCCATCAGAGATAAAGCTTGCTTGAGATGTACCATTGTGAGAAAACTCCTTGCATAATCTTTTAATCTGACTGGGTTTCTGGTCAGCATAACCTAGATCTTCAGTTAAGGTTCTTTAAGCAGCAGGTAGAGGTGGTCCAGCTTCTCAACCATTCAGAACCAGGCTAAAACAGTTCAGTAAAGCTTTCTCCTGAATCCCACAATTGAGTAAAGTTTTCTCACAAGACAGAAATTGGACTGAATAGAGACTAAGCTAGCTACAGAATTGAGTCACCAAGGTAAAGTCAAAAGTGGTTCACTCATGTGCCACCAGTAACCATTTACTATTCCTAATCTCCTCAGTCTCCTCTGAGTCTTGACTGTCTGGCCATAACTTCTTAGTGCCCTTTGCTCGATTATATCCATATTCCAATAAAAAGAGCACTGGTCCTGGAATCAGTGATTCCCCTGGGTTCAAATACAGTTTGGTGGTTTACAGTATATATGACTTTATGCAAGTCACTTAACGTTCCTATCTACCTCAGTTTTCTCTGTTCTACAAAAGGAGGAAGGGTTTGAATGAGTTGGTTTCTGAAGTCCTTTCAACTACTCAATTCCCAATGGGGCTGTCAGGAACCCCAGTAGTAACCCTTACATATCAAGAGTCCTAGACATGAGAAATAATAGAAGATAAAATATTTATAAGAAATGGATATAAAATGAATTTTGAATATTTGTGGAATTTGGGGACTTTTTTGGTTGTAAAAAATAATGTAAAATATGATTATGATCTTAATATTTTGTTATTTTTATTGAGAATATTGTATTAATAATATTGAAATGGAGGACATCTCCTAAAGACCCATAAGACTGAGAAATCCCTCCTCTTCTTACTTTGAATCATCCTTTAATCATAGATTTATAACTGGAAGAGATTTTGAAGGGCAGCTAGTCTAAAACTCCTTATTTTATAGAAGTAGAAACGAAAGGCTCTGGTTAAGTGGCTTTCCTAAGGTTGTATGAGTAGCAAGTGAGACATGAGATTTGAACTCACATCCACTACCATGGGGTCCCTGAGGAGTCCAAAACTCAGTGATTTTCTCAAGTGCCAGAATTGTCCACATAGCCTTTGAAAACTGGGCATAAGAAATCCATGGGACCTCTCTGCTGCCCTGGCATGGGAGGTCAGAACTGGAAAGACTTAGAATTTTTCTAAAATCTTGGTGATAGGACATACATTTTTCCCCTAGAAAAAATCACTATGGAGGCTCTAGTCTTGATGTACATATAAGTTTGCCTTATTGCTCCCATTTTCTTACTATTACAATGAATCAGGCCTAAAATGTTAATGCTTGAAAAGGGAGTTAAAAACAGCTGCTTGGGCCAAACCTCCTCATTTTATAGATAAGGAAACTAAGGAGGCTCAGAATGGTTAAGTGACCTTGAACAGGATTACTCAGCAAGTTATTAGTGGCAGAGATGGGAGGGAATCAAACCCAGGTCTTCTGATTAAATGCTCTTATTCTCTGTTTCTCTAGTGTATATAAATACCAAAGAATTGTGTGAAAAATAGAAAGTCATGTAAATTGATAACTTGTGTAAATATAATTAATGATTTTTTTCTATTTGGATGTGCAGAATCCTATTAGAATACAATATTCTACACATGTACATACATATGTTTCATATCTATCAGGGTCACTACCAGCATTTTTATTAGAAAAAAATATTGCTGGAAATTTTGCCTATCTTATTAGGAATTTATAATATGGAAATTACCTCAATAGCTTACAAAAGGGATTCAAGACACTTCTCCATGGAGAATTCCTGCTTCGATACAAGAAATTCGAAGAGCAATAGCAGATCAGTATATATCTCGTTCCCAGGAAGACTTTGTGGATAAATCAAAATGTAAGTACTCTGGTTTCCCTTGTTTCCTACATGAGAAATCATGTGTTGAGTTCTCATCTTCTCTTCTTACAGAAAGATTGATTGCTCTACTTCTCTTCTGAAATGTGGGGGAACAGATCAGCAATTAGCCCAAGTTTCCTTCTAGGACTAATGATTCTGACATGGGAGCAGAACTCCTTTAAGGAAAACAGTATAGTGCCAGGGTGCCTCCTTCTTCACATACTAGAACTTTAGGAAAGCTATTCCTGGAGAATTTAAAAAAGAATGTTTTTTATGTTTTTTATCAATTACATGTAATAACAAATTTCCTCATAAAGTTTTATGAATTTATATGATCGAAATTGTCTCTCTCCCTCCCTCCCCTTTCCCCTTCCTAGAGCTGAGTTGGCAAGCAGTTTGATCTGGGTTATACATATATCAAAATGCAAAACATATTTCCATATTGTTCATTTTTGTAAGGGAATAATCATATAAAAACAAATCAACAAAATCAAATAAACAAATGAAAATCTGTATGCTCTCATCTGCATTCTGACTCCCAACAGTTATTTCTCTGGAGGTGGATAACATTCTTTGTCACACATCTCTCAGAATTGTCCTGGATCATTGTATTGCTGAGAGTAACTCTTTCACAGTTGATCTTCCCACAATATTGCTGTTTCTGTGTTCAATGTTCTCCTGGTTCTCCTTACTTCACTTTGCATCAATTCATCTAGGTCTTTCCAGCTTTCTGAAATATCCTGTTCATTATTTCCTACAACATAATAGTATTTCCTCACCATATTTACCACAATTTGTTCAGCTCTTCCCTAATTGATGGACATCCCTTCAAGTTTCAATTGTTTGCCACCACAAAAAGAGAAGCTATAAATATTTGTGTACAAGTAGGTCATTTCTCCCCCTTTTTAAAATCTCTTGGGATACAGATTTAGTACTTGTATTACTGGACCAAAGAGTATGTATTGTTTTAGAGTCCTCTGGGCATACTTCCAAATTGCCTTCTAGAATGGTTGGCTCAGTTCATAACTTCACCAACAATGCATTAATATCCTGCTTTTTCCATAGCCAGTACCAGATTGTTTGGACAATCACTGCTTTATAGTACAGTTTAAGATCTGGTACTGCTAGGTCCCCCTCCTTCACATTTTTTCATTAGTTCCCTAGATATTCTCGACATTTTGTTCTTCCAGATGAATTTTATTATAATTTTTTTCTAGTTCTATAAAATAGCTTTTTGGTAATTTGATAGGTATGGCACTAAATGATTATATTAATTTAGGTAGGATTTTTATTAGCTTGGCCTTTCCATGAACAATTAATATTTTCCCAAATGTTTAGATCTAATTTTATTTGTCTCCAAAGTATTTTGTAATTGTGTTCATAGAATTCTTGCATTTGTCTTGGCAAATAGATTCCCAAATATTCTATATTGTTTAGAGTGATTTTTAAGTGGAGTTTCTCTTTCTAACTTGCTGCTGAGTTTTGTCAGAAATACATAGAAATACTCATGATTTATGTGGGTTTATTTTGTATCCTATATATTTCAACTAGTTTTTTAGTTAATTTTCTAGGATTCTTTTAAGTATACCATCATATCATCCATGAAAAGTAATAGTTTAGTTCCCTTATTGCTTACTTTAATTCCTTCAATTTCTTTTTCTTCTCTAATAGCTAAAACTAGCATTTCAATACAATATTAAATAATAGTAGTGATAATGGACATTATTGCTTTTGTCAGACTTGGCTGACAGGGATCCTATCAGAGATTAATGCAACAGATTGAGTAATGTAGCAAGGATTTTATTGGAGGAAAGGAGGGGGCAGAGAGGAATGGGAGGCCAATGGCAGTGGAGAGGGTGGGGTGAGGAAGGGAGAGCAAGTGGGGGAGTGGGAGCCCACAGTCTGTAGAAGGTTAAGGGTTTCCACCTGGGTGTTGAAGGAGGCAACCTTTTAAAGGGCAGTAGTCTGGGATGAAGTAACATGAATTGTCTCTATTGGGCAAAGTTAGGGTACTTGTGTCCAGATGATAGGATGACCCCAAGTGGGAGTGGAACCTTGGTCTCTGGGGATGGGAAGTTCTCAGACCTGATGGTCAGTGATGTGGGGAGGTCATTTATCTAGGCCTGACAGGGAAGTTTTAGAGTCCTGCCAGGTGTTACTATTGTGGCAGTTTCTGTCCCAGGCTCAGGCAGGTTTGGAGAAAGGGGGAAAGGAGGGAACTTTGGGTTCCACAGGAATTGGGGAAAAGGGGGACTTTGGTCCCAGGTTCTATCATTCCCATCTTTCAATTTATATAAAAATAAAAAATGGGATTGGAAGATGTTGGGGGGCGAGGAGGGAGAGAGGAGCCATGAATCCAAGGGGCAAATGGGCTACAGTATTGCTCATCTCAAACTGCTTCCTGCAGTTTGGGTTTCTCATGGTCCTGTCTGCATCCCTTGGTCTGAATTGGTGTTGATGTTTTCTGGGAAGATCTCAATAGGAGAATATTATGGAGGGAGAAGGGGAACTGAAAGGTCTTGGAGGTCAAGGAGAAGTAAAGTGGGAGAGAGGGCAGGCTGAGGATGTAAGAATTCAGAAGAAAGGAAGAGAGTGAATAGGATTTAGGTTTCTCTACTTCATATTTAGTGATTAGAATTTGAGGTGGGGTACAGATACTTAGGTAAGTAGTAGAACATATTTGTTATACACATTCAAATATCAGGGTCTTCAATTCCCTAACTACTTGACTGTATTCTGTTTTTTGCTTCATTAAAAAAGAAAAATTTGCTATGAAAGACTAAAGCAGAAAAAGGATTTTTAATGTTGTTTGACTTCAGGTGAGAGTTAATCATGCAGTGTAATTGTACTTCACAGTCCGACTCAGGAATAACCAATTGGAATTCACATCAGTTAGAAGGGAATCCTGTCTGGTTTACACCAAAAACCATTCCTTTCAAACTCTTTGAACCTTCGTCTGTCTTCATCTGAGTACCTTGTAGCATTTCTCTTGACTGGTAGAATACCAACAATACTGATCATTGCTTTTGATTATTCATCCTAGTATAAAGACCATTTGTTAGAAATCATTGCTGCATAGCTAAAGGAATATGTGCAAAAAAAGTGTTAATTTGAGGTGAATGTAGAATAGTTTACCTGTCAGATCTATGGGAAAGGAAATATTTGAAGACCAAGCAAGATATAGAGAATATTACAAAATGTAAAATGAATAATTTTGATTACATTAAATTAAAAAAGGTTTTGTACAAACAAAACCAATGCAACCAAGATTAGAAGGGAAGCAACAAATTGGGAAAAAATCTTTATAACAAAAACCTATGACAAAGGTATAATTACTTAGATTTATAAGGAGTTAAGTCAATTGTACAAAAAAGCAAGCTATTTATCTAGTTCTGAAAGGGGAAGGTTGAGGTGTCCCCCACTAGTATAGTTTTACTATCTATTCCTTCTTTAAGCTCCTTTAGTTTCTCCTTTAATCCTTTAAATATCTGGATGCTATTCCATTTGGTGCATACTGATATTTCTTCAAGATGAAATTACGTCCCTTATCTCTTTTAATCAGATCTATTTTTGCTTTAGCTTTGTCAGATCATGACTGCTACTCCTGTGTTTTTTGTCTCAGTTGAAGCCCAATAAATTCTGCTCCAGCCTTTTATCTTACTCTGTATGTGTCACCCTGACTCAAATGTGTTTTTTGTAAACAACATATGTTATAATTCTGTTTTTTAAATGCACTCTTCTATCCACTTCTGTTTTATGGGTAAGTTCATCCCATTTACATTATTATTATTATTATTATTAGTTATGATTACCATTTGTGTTTTCTGCTCTATCTTGATTTCCTCCTTTAATCCTGCCCTTTCTCCTTTCACTCTTTCCCTCCATACCAGTGTTTTGCTTTTAATCACACCTACTATTTCCCCTCCCTTATATTATTCCCTTTCTTAACATTTCCCTTCTTATTCCCCTCCTACTTCTCTCTAGAGTCTTTTAATCACCTTCCTCCAACTTCTCCCTACCTTATATTATTCTCCTTCCCATCACCTCCTTTCTATTCCCCTTCTACTTCTCTATAAGGCAAGATAGATTCTATACCCCAGTGAATCTGACTGCTTTTCCCTCTCTGAGCCAATTCTGATGAGAGTAAGGTTTGCATTTGGACATTCATATTTTCTGTTTAAGTCTGGCCTTTTCATCAGGAATTCTTGGAAATTTTCTATTTTATTAAATGGCCATACTTTCCCTTGAAAAAATATAGTCAGTTTTGATGGGTAAGTGGTTCTTGACTGTAAACCTAGTTCCCTTGGACCTTTTGGACCAAATCTTGTAATCTTTCAATGTGGTAGCCTCCAGATCCTTTGTAATTCTGACTGACATTCCATGATCTTTGCTTTGTTTCTTTTATTTAAAATTTTTTTTTAATTTAATGAACTAATTTAGAATATTTTTCTATGGTTACACGATTCATGTTCTTTCCCTCATTTCCTCCCTCCCTACTTTCAGAGCCAATAAGCAATTCCACTAGGTTTTACATGTATCATTTGTCGAAACCTATTTCCCATGTTATCAATATTTGCAATAGAGTGATCATTTAAAGTCAACATCCCCAAGCATATCCCCATAGTAACCATGTAATCAATCATAATGTTCTTCTGCTTTTCTGCTCCTACAGTTCTTTCTCTAGATTCTTTCTTATAAGTCCCTCAGAATTGTCCTGAATCATTGCATTGCTGCTAGTAGAGAAGTCCATTACATTCGATTGTGCCATAGTGTGTCAGTCTCTGTACAATGTTCTCCTGATTCTGCTTTTTTTTGTTCTGCATCAATTCCTGGAAGTCTTTCCAGTTCACATGGAATTGCTCCAGTTCATTATTCTTTTCAGCACAATAGTATTCCATCACTATCAGATAACAATTTTTTCAGCCATTTCTCAATCAATGGATACCCCCTCATTTTCCAATTTTTTGCCACCACAAAGAGAGTGCTTATGAATATTTTTGAACACATATTTTTCCCTATTATCTCTTTGGGGTAGAAACCCAACAGTGGTATGACTGGTTCACAGGGAGGACAGTCTTTTAAAGCCCTTTGGACATAATTCCAAATTGCCTTCCAGAATGGTTGGATCAATTCACAACTCCACCAGCAATGCATTAATGTCCCAATTTTGCCACATGCTTTGTTTCTTTCTGACTGCTTCCAGTATTTTCTCCTTGACATGAGAGCTCTTGAATTTGGCTATGACATTCCTGGGACTTGTCATCTGGAG
Source organism: Gracilinanus agilis (assembly GCF_016433145.1). Classification (NCBI taxonomy): domain Eukaryota; kingdom Metazoa; phylum Chordata; class Mammalia; order Didelphimorphia; family Didelphidae; genus Gracilinanus; species Gracilinanus agilis. Next base: position 136,208,651 of record NC_058132.1, on the reverse strand, counting down.
ATTTATTGTAGAATGTGATTTGTGGAGTCTTTTAATTTCTATTTTGCCATCTTTTTCAAGAATATCAGGGCAGTTTTCTTGGATAATTTCTTGTAATCTAATGTCTAGGCTTTTTTTTTTTTTTTTTTTTTTGGTCTTGACTTTCAGGTAGTCCAATAATTCTTAGATTTGCTCTCCTGGATCTATTTTCCAGGACAGTATTTTTTTTAAACCCTTAACTTCTGTGTATTGGCTTATAGGTGGAAGAGTGGTAAGAGTAGGCAATGGGGGTTAAGTGACTTGCTCAGGGTCACACAGCTGGGAAGTGTCTGAGGCCGGATTTGAACCTAGGACCTCCCATCTCTAGGCCTGGCTCTCAATCCACTGAGCTACCCAGCTGCCTCCAAGGACAGTAGATTTTAATGAGATATTTCATATTTTCTTCTTTTTTTAATTTTTGTATTGTTTTATTGTTTCTTGATGTCTTGTGAAGTCATTAGCTTCTATTTGCTCAATTCTAGTTTTTAAAGACTGAATTTCTTCCATTTCCTTTTAATCCTCCTTTTCCATTTGGTCTTTTCTTCTTTTCTTGGCACTTCTTCACTGGATTTTTTTGCCTCTTTTTCCAGCAGGTCAATTCTTTTATTTTTTTTAATGAAACTTTTTTCTTAATTTGATTTTTGTGTCTCTTTTTTTCAGTTGTCCAATTTTGCTTTTTAAGCTGTTATTTTCTTTTTGCATTACTCTCATTTCTTCATTTTTCTTCCCATTTTTCAACTTCTCTTTTATTTTTTTAAAATTCCTTTTTGAGTCCTTCTAGAACTTGAGACCAATTCCTATTTTTTGAAGTTTTGCTTGTAGTTGCTTAGATCTCACGATTTGTTTTGCTCATTTCCCCAGGAGATCTCTCTCTCTCTTTCTCCCTTTTTTTTGTCTGTGAATTGGGAATTCTGCGAGCTCCTTGCTGATTCTGTTTCCTATGCTGATTTGTCCTGGGGCTAAGTCTTCAAAGCAGCCTTTGAGGCTTGAAAGAGTCTAGTGCTATGGACTTTCAGACATCTCCCTCTGTGGATTGGTGTCAGGGCCTGGGACTTCAAAGGATGGGTCTGAGGGTGCTCTTCCAGCATCCTGAAGTTATCCTATGCCCAATTTCCGAACCTAGTACAGCAGGGGTGAGGTGTGGAGTGGCTGGCCAATCCTCCTCTGTGTGAAGTTTTGCTTTTGGTTCCTCCTTCTCCCATCGACACTCTCTCCACCTACCTTTTAAGTTGTGTTCAGTAGGAAAGCCCTCTGGCTCCATCTTAGTGCATTGGGTTTTGATGCCTGTCATTCTGAAGTGCTTTTTAAAAATTGGTTTGGAAGGCTAGTCACAGTGTTTTGGGCATTTGCTGCTTTTATGCTGCCATCTTGGCTCCCCCAATTAATTTTTAATTTGTCTTTCAATGAATCCTTATTGATTGTAATTTTTATTGCATTCTGATCTGAAAAAGTTGCATTTATTATTTCTGCTTTTCTCCACTTGGTTGTGTAAGAGGGAGACTAGATATTTAAGGTATGGTTGCCAGAAATTGATTAACTTGATTTCAAAATAAAATGGACCCAAGTTAGGATGACTTTTATGGTGGTTTATTTGCAATTAGGAAGGTTGAAGGTGGGGAAATTGAGAGAGAGAAACTCTGGCCCAGACCAGAGTTCCGAACCAGGTAGGAATTTAAGAAGCCCCCGCAGAGGGCCACAGAGGTGAGTTTAACAAGATTTCTAACCGCAAGGCCTCCTCTAAGAAGAGAGGCCTCCTTAGAGCTAGAGCCTCCAGAAACACCAAGGGAAGAGAAAGAGAGTCAGCCCAACTTACCCACAGTGGCGATTGATTCAAAGGGAAGTAGTCTGAATTCTCACCAGAGATCCTTCCATACCATGTTCAAAGTGCCCATTGTCTCCACAGGAAGTTACCATCATATTCAAAAGATAGCATCCTTTGTCACTTCCTGCATCCACCTCCAATTTCAAGTGGATGAATGGCAGCCTCAAAACTGTTTTGGACTGCCCAAACGGCAGTCCCTTGTTTTTGATTTTGTTACTATGGTGTGGGTATCAGACCTTCCCCTCCCCACTTAATACTTTTTTTTTTTTACATTTTTAAACCCTTAACTTCTGTGTATTTGCTCCTAGGTGGAAGAGTGGTAAGGGTCGGCAATGGGGGTCAAGTGGACTTGCCCAGGGTCACACAGCTGGGAAGTGTTTGAGGCCAGATTTGAATCCCCACTTAATTCTAAGTTGGATGGGGTAACATTATTACTGGTGGCTAAAGTCTAAACACATGAATGAGGGTGAGCTAATTCCATTCACACAATTGTGAAGTTTATGTACTAGTACATAGTAATTTTTTTTGTGTGTGTATGTGCATGTGCTGCTGAAAAGAAGGTATATTCCTTTTTAACCCCATTCTGTTTTCTCCAGAGATCTATTAAATCCAACTTTACTAAAATTTCATTCACTTCTTTAAATTCTTTCTTATTTATTTTTTGGTTAGATTTATCTAGTTCTGAGAGGGGAATATTGAGGTGTCCTCCATAGTATAATTTTATTATTTCCTCTTTAACCTCATTTAGTTTCTCTTTTAAAAATCTAGAGGCTATACCATTTGGTATATATATGTTAAGTACTGATATTACTTCATTGTTTATATTACCTTTTATCAAGATGCAATTACTTTCCTTATCTCTTTTAATCAGATCTATTTTTGCTTTAGTTTTGTCTGAGATCATTTTTTTAATCTCAGTTGAAGTCCAATTGATTGTGCTCCATCCCCTTATATTTACTCTGTGTATGTCTATTTGCCTCAAATGTGTTTTTTGTAAACAACATATTGTAGGGTAGAGTTTTTAATCCACTTTGCTTTCTGTTTTTGTTTTATGAGTGAATTCATCCTATTTATGTTCACAGTTATGATTGTCATTTGGGTATTCCCCTCCATCTTGTTTTCTCTTTTAATCCTTCACTTTATCCTTTCATTCTGTCCCTCCACATCAGTATTTTCCTTTAACCAACCTCCCCATAACTCCTCCCTTTTATTACTCTTTCCACCATCGCCCTTCTTATTCCCCTCCTACTCCTTTCTAGGGTCTTTTAATCAACCCTCTCCCCAATTCTCCCTTCCTTACATTACTCCCCTCCCCACTACCACCTTTCTTATTCCTCTTCTACTTCTCTATAGGGTAGTGATGGCAAACCTTTTAGAACTTTTTAAGGACCTTGTGCCATGCCCTGTCCCTGACTTCATGTCCCACACCCAGAATGCATGCAGTGCCCCATCCCCCTGCATTCAGGGGCAGGGATGGCCACATTCTGCCATCATGACGGTGGAAGGAGGCTAGGGTGCCCCAACACCTTTGTTCAGGGATGAGGCTTGGCTGCTGGCTAGCCAAGCCAGGACTGAGATCTGCCACAAAAGTGGAGGAAAGCTTAAGTGCCCCACCCTCTGCATTTGGGGGCAGGGCCAGGCTCCCCAGAGAGAGATTTCTTTGTGCCATATTTGGCACATGCCATCTTTGGCATACATGCCATAGGTTCACCAACATGGCTATGGGGTAAGATAGGATTCTATGCCCCAATGAATCTGATTGTTCTTCACTTTCTAAGTCTGTTCCAATGAAAATAAAGCTTTACCATTGCCTGTCACCACCTTCACCCTCCCCTCCACAATAATAGTTTTTTGTTTCCCTGAGCTTTTTTATGTGATATAATTTATCCCATTTTACCTCTCCCCATTTCTCTCAGTACAATCCTCTTTTTTTTTTTTTTTTTTTGGGTATGGCATCCTAAACACCTTACCCCCGCCACACATCTTTTGTCATTTATGTATACATCTTCTAACTATATGACACAATGATAAAAAATTCAAGTTATGTATATAAACTTTCCATGCAAGAATATAAACATTTTGACCTTATTGAGTCCCTTAAAATTTCTCTTTCTTATTTACCTTTTTATGCTTCTCTTGAATCTTGTATTTATACATCAAAATTTCTGTTGGAAACTTTCTATTTTATTAAATGACCATACTTTCCCCTGAAAAGGAATAAAGTCAATTTTGATGGACTTGATTGTAAGCACAGTTCCTTTGCCTTTTGGAATATCATATTCTCATTCTTCTGATCCTTCAATGTAGAAGCTGCCAGATCTTGTGTAATTCTGACTTGAGACTCTGATATTTGCATTGTTTTTTTTTTTTTCTGGCTACGTGCAGTATTTTCTTCTAGGCCTGGGAGCTCTTTAATTTGGCTACATACTCCTGGCAGTTGTCTTTTAGGGAATTAATTACAGGAAGTGATCTGTAGATTCTTACTCTCTTGTTAAAAAAAATCGGGGAATTTTCCTTTGATAATTTCTTGCAATATGATATCTAGGCTTTTTTTGTTTTATCATGACTTTGAGGTATTCCATTAATTCTTAGATTGTCTCTCCTGGATCTGTTTTCCAGGTTATTTTTTCAATGAGATATTTCATATTTGATTTTTTTTTAATTTTTAAACCCTAATATCTTTTATATATATCCTTCTGTATTAATTTTTTTTTATTTGTTATAGGGCTAGGCAATGGGGGTTAAGTGACTTGCCCAGGGTCACACAGCTGGGAAGTGTCTGAGGCTGGATTTGAACCTAGGACCTCCCAGCTGTAGGCCTGACTCTCAATCCACTGAGCCATCCAGCTGCCCCTTCATATTTGATTTTTAATTTTGTTTTATTGTTTCTTCATTTCTCGTGAAGTCATTAGCTTCTATTTGCCCAATAAATTTTTGTTCTTTTTAAAGAACAATTTTCTTCCATGACCTTTTTAACCTCCCTTTCTAGTGCATTCTACTTTTCATGAAGTTCTTTTCTTCATTGTTTTTTTGTGCCTCTTTTTCCATTTTGACCAATTCTGCTTTTAAAGCTGTTAATTACTTTTTTTCGCATTATTTTCACTTCTTTTCCCCATTTTGCTTCCACCTCTCTTAGTTGACTTTTGAATTCCTTTTTGAGCTCTTACAGCATCTGAGACCAATCCCCTCCCCCCATTTTTAAGGCTGCTTTGATCTCACTGTTTCCTACTGAGGCTATGATTTGTTATTTGTCTCCATAAAATTTTTCTATGGTTAGATATGTTTGTTGTTGTTTGATCATTTTCCTGCCTTTTTTTTCCTGACTTACTTTTTTCTTAAAGTGGACTCTGTTCTCAGGGTAGAGGGGGCCACTCTCTTAAACTTCAGTTTTTCCTTACTGCTATACTCAGCTCTAGTTCTGGTTTTCTGCAAGTTTCAGTTCTTCCAAGGTGGTATGATGGCCTGTGAACTCGGAAAACTATCTCTTGCTACTGATTCAGTCACCTCTAGGGACTGCTGATGGCTTGAGTGGTTCAGAGCACTGTGAGCACTACTTTGCCCTGGAACCTAGGGACTTTAACAGGTTTGAATAGACTTAATGGTCATAGACTTGGGGGCCTCACTACAGACTCATGCCAGGGCTTGAGACTTCAAGGGGTTGGGTGTGTGATGCTCTGCTATTGTCTTAAACAGGAGTTACATGTCTTGAATTTGACTTGTGCCCAAGTTTGGAACCTGATGCAGTAGGTGGGAGGTGGGTGGCTTGTACTCCTCTGTGAGCAGTATTTTTCCTTTTACACTTACTCCATGAAATACTTTCAATTGAATAAGGAAGAGAAAATAAGTAATTTCTGTCTTAAAACCTCTGTCTGAATTAGAGTTAGAAACCATTTTAATTCTAGTTAATTTCTAATTGTCAATAAGCTTTTCCCTTATATGTATTTTTGTGAGATTGTGAGACTGAATTCCAAAAGTCAAATAATAAGCATTTATTAAATACCTCCGGTATCAGACATCTTGCTAAATTTTAGGGATAGAAAGAAATGCCAAGCCAACAAATGGCTGTGTGGATCTAAAGGATTACAGTACAATTTTTGGGTCTCCCATGCAAATGAAAAGCTGAGAAATCTAGAACAAAAAAGGGTAAGGAGAAGTTGGCTATGAAGCCATCAGTCTCTACCTCAAATTCTTTGTTCTATAATATTGCCTTTCATAATTAAATTTGTTCTATAATAAAATTTCTGGGCTTCAAAGGGACTACAAAATTTTCCCCAATGAGAGAAAAATTTTTGAGCAACAGTACACATTAGCTGCATAGCTTGCTAGGTCCAGCACTACAAACTAGAATCATATAAAGAGGGCAAAGCATTGACATTTAATAAAAGAAGTCCATGGCTTTGACCTGATTAGTACCATTTTCTAACAAGTCCTACCAATTAGCTTCAGACTCCTTGTTTCGAATGAAGGAGCAGATTGCTTTTTGGTTGCATAGTATTTGTAAAACAGATGTTACCTTTATCTCTAACTATGGAGAAAAGGGTACTTTTCTCAGTAAATTGTGATCCAAGCCTGGAGATGGGAGGTCCTGGGTTCAAATCTTGTCTCAGACACTTCCTAGCTATGTGATCCTAGACAAGTCACTTATCCCCAATTGCCTAGGCCTTATTGCTGTTATGTCTTAGAATTAATATACAAAGACAAAATCTGATAATAAGGGTTTAGAAAAAAGAAGGGACATCTAAATAGGGGAGTCGTATTTCAAAGCAGGTAATGAAATAGCAAAAGGCAATAAAAAGAGCTTAAAAGGTAATTTCATTAAGTAAATTAAATATAATTGGTTGCTTTCTATTTTTTTCTAGTAATGAAAATGAAACGCACTATACATGTGCCACTTGACTGGAAAAAATTGCTTCCTCGGCGTCTAGAAACTGAGTTTAGACGTAATTTCCAAGTCCCTGTGAAGATACCAGAATTACAAAGCATGAATTTCAAATATGGATGTAATGCAGCACTACCAGTTCCTGCTTTTGGACCTGGTAAGGATGGATATGTGTGTGGTATTTAAATTAGTATTGTAGACTTATCTTCCCAGCTCTGGAAGAACTTTCCCATCAAGAATCACTGACAAGCATAGAAATTAAAGCTGTATTTGGGTAGTAATGGAAGTTGAAGAGTAGAAGTAGGAATCAAATGTCTCAACTCAGTTGTATATGCATTTCACGTCTCGATTACCAATTTTTGTGATATATCCCTATGAAGTTTTTAAAATTCACTTTTGAATCTTTATAAGAAGAGGGCAGCTAGGTGGCCCAATGTATACACTCCTGGGCCTGGAGTCAGAAGATCTGAGTTCAAATCCAGCCTCAAATACTTACTGAGTTATGTTACCCTGGGCAAGTCACTTAACTCTGTTTGTCTCAGTTTCTTCATCTGTAAAAGGAACTGGAGAAAGAAATGGCAAACTACTTCATTATCTTTGCCAAGAAAATTTCAGATGGGATCATGAAGAGCCAAACATGACTGAAACAACTGAACAACAAAAATGGGAAGAAATAGGAAGCATAGAAACCAAGAGGAATGCAGTATTAAGTATTTTTTCTTCAAGTCAATAGGACCTCTATGCAATAAAATAAGAAGGTGGATTTCATTGCTTGAACATTACTGAGACACTATGAGCAAACTTGATCTTTGTGGGATTAGGTTTAATTCTAAATGTAATGGATTTTTCCTGCTTTATTTCTATGCATAAGTCTCATGCCTTCAAATACCTACCATAGGATATGCTATGGGTTGGAGAAGATAAAAGGGTTGTTTTAATAGGAAAAACCCCCAGCCTTTATTCCAACTCCTCTCTTCCTTTGACAGCTTGATCTGAAGCAAATATTCAGACTAATGACATTTAAGCTCCTGATTTCTCTTATTCATCAGATGTGTTCTTCCTTTTTATTTTTAGGGGTTAAATTCAGACAGCTCTCAGTTATTGGACATATTAGATAATATATAGTGGAATCCAGGATTCTGAATAAGATTCTGGAAATGTCTGGAAAATGTAAAGGACCTGTTCACACTGAAGACCAATGAAAAAACAATTGTTTATCTGCCAAAAAAAAAAAAAAAAAAAAAAAAACGAAAGAGGAAAACCATGCACACTAAAGGTTTTTTGTTTGTTTGTTTTTTGTTTTTTACAACACATTTCCCTCTATTGACTTTAGAGAGAGCTTTAGCAAATCAGATACTACTCCTACCCATCTGTTTCCAAATCTCCTCTGCCTCTTGTGGCTAAACTCTTTGAGAAGACTTTCTCCAATACTTCCTTTCCTTTTCTCTACTCTCTACAACCCTGGCTTCTGACTTCATCATTGCAAGGAAAATGCTCTCTACAAAGCTACCAATGATCCCTCAAGTGCCAGATCAAGTGACTTTTTTCTATTTTCATTCTTCTTAAACTATTTTTAGCCTTTGATACTATTAATCACCTCTTCCCCATGATAATCTCTACTTTCTAGAATAATACTCTATCCTATTTATTTCTCCTACTTATCTGACAACTCTTATTCATTGTCCTTTACTAGAAACTTTATCTAGGTTACAGCCACTAAAGGCTGGGTGTTCCACAGGATCCTGTCATGGGCCTTCCTCTTTCCTTCTCGACTATTCATTTACTGATCTCTTTAGCTCCCTTGGATCATTTATCATTTCTATGCTGATGGTCATTAAATCTATTTATCTAGTTCTTATCTCTACTAACTTCCAGTGTCATTTCCAACTGCCTATTAGAAATCTCAAACTATAGATATATTGTAGATAATCCTACACTAAAGTCCAAAACAAAACACATTATTTTTCCTTCTTGACTCTCCTTCACTGTTGAGAGCACCACTGTCCTCTTGGGACCCCTTGGGGGATGACAACCTAGTAGTTATCTGGGATTCTTTACTACTATCTCTCATCTCCCATATTCAATATGTTGCCAGAATCTATAGATTTCACATTTGTATTTAAATTCTTCCTTAGTGACTTGATCTACTTTTGTACCTCAGCTTATTCTAAACTTTATCACTACTTAAATTTTATACAGATAATGCCATCCTTTAAAAATCCATCTTTTATTAACTGGACTTGTTTCTATCTTCTACAAATTTATTTTTAAAAAATTAAGTTAGTTGACGAATTCTCTTGTGTATTCACATCATTCTCTTTAGACAAACAAACCCTATTCCTCTCCAAATTGGAATTATTTACTTTTATGCCTTAAGTATTTCATTTCTAAACATTTCACATCCTTCCTGTAAGTGTTAAATTAATGGTTTGGTTTTTATTTATAAATGAGGTGGAAAGAGTGAAAGTAGAGAAATATCTAACTAAATATTGTTCCAGGGCTTAGCTCAGCCAGGATTTTGTTAACCTTCAATCAGAATTAAACTATTAAACTATCTCCAGAAGACAGGAAGGGAAAACCATTATCCACTCACCCAAGTTCCCTCCACAAGACAATGACTGGAGCTGAAGGTGATTCCTGAGGCTGACTTTCTTCTTTGAGCTGACCTTCTTTCTTGGAGTGACTCTTCTTGGAGTTCACTTTCCACTAAATTCCCCTTTACCAGACTCACTGCTCAGGGATTTTTATGGCTTTTATAGTGCTTTCCTGTCCTTGCCCCTTTTCACAGTTTCCAAATTGTCTGAGTTGACACCTTTGAGTTCACACATTTCTGAGTGTGTGAACTCTTAAAAGAATTCAAAAGTTTCTGGCAGTTTGAGTTTGGGAAAAAAGGTGGAGCTCTCCAAGTATCTTGCTGGCTTCTCACTTGGCACCAAGTAAAGTGTGAATTCACTAAGTGGTTTGTGAGTTCCTCCACCTAGTTTCAAGCTTGTGTTGATTCAATGTTATTGCCAAACAAAGTGTTAACTCAACTAGGTAAAGAGAACAAAAGATTCCATTTTCACAAGTGTGAATTCAAAGAGAACCAAGAATTCCCTTTTACAATCCCTGCTGTGATTCTTTGGGAGACTAGTCTCCCCAATGAATCATTTTGCATAATCAGAAATTACAATAGTCAGAGATAAGAGGGAAATGAAAGATAGGAGGAGAGAGAGAGAGCAAACCAATGTTTGCTAGGGCAGTGACAATAACCCAATTAGGGGGAAATCCCCTTTGGCATGCAAGTTTACACTCAAAATGCTTGTGTTCAACCCCTCACAGTTCAATCAGTTCTACTCCAAAGTTCATGCTGGATCTTCTGATGCTGTGGAGATTTTCTTTGTGCATCTTCATGGTGCCATCTTCAAACAATACATCTTCTAGATTCAAAGAGTTATCAAGTTCTCTTTCCTGAAATGTTTCTTTCTTAAAAGATTTTTTAGTTTTATGGCAATTATACAATCCCTATGGCAATTATAAACTCCTGAACGATTTTCCCTGTAGAACTGTAGTTCATAAAATCTCACCCCTCCTTTCTTTGAACTCTTAAAAATTATTTTTAATAACCCTTCCCTTCCATTGCAGAATCAACACTGGGTTTTGGTTCTAAGGCAAAAGAGAGGCAAGGCCTAGGGAATGTGGAGGTTAAATGATTTGCCCAGGGTCACATAAGCTATGAAGGGTCTGAGGCCAGATTTAAACCTGGGACTTCCTGTCTCTAGGCCTGACTCTCAATTCACTGATCCATCTAGCTGCTTCTCTCTGACCTCTTTAAAATGAGCTTTCTTATAATAGAGGGCAATATGTCAGAGATTCCTGGATTTGCCTTTATCATACTCTAGAGAGAGAGTGATTTTAAAGCTCCATAGATTCCTATCATTTCATTTTGCTACCACTTTCTGTTAGTGAGAATCAAATCCAGAATAGAATCCTTAACCCCCTCTTTTTTGGTTCCTCTGCTTTTTGAAGGATGGATTTGTCTTTAAAGTAAATAAAGGGGCCAGCTGGGTGGCTCAGTGGATTGAGAGTCAGAGCCGGAGATGGGAGGTGTCCTGGGTTAAAATCTGACCTCAGACATTTCCTAGCTGTGTGACCCTGGGCAAGTAATTTAACCCTCATTGCCTAGCCCTTACCACTCTTCTGCCTTAGAACCAATACCCAATATTGCTTCTAAGATGGAAAGTAAGGGATTTTATAAAAAAAAAATAATAAAGTAAATAAATTATTTACTGCTATTTTTGGTAAAATCAGATGTCTGGATAAATGAGATACTCCATCATGACTCTGTACTGATTTTTGTTTGGATATTTGTTTTTCAAACCTTCCTAACTTTTGTTTGGATATTTGTTTTCCAAACCTTCCTAACCTTTATTTAGATATTTGTTTTCCAAACCCCTAACCTTTTCATTCTTTCTGTCTAGATGATAGTCTATTTGTATCATCTGGTTGAAGGATATTTAAACTTTAATTTCTCTCCCAAAAATTCAACTTCTGGTTTCCTTCATTAGACTAACTCACTTCAAATGATTTACACAATTTCATTACTCTTCTTAATCAAGGTAAGTTCTCTCATCTTCCATTCCTTCTACAACCTTCTCTCCATGGAAGCCAAAAGGAGAATCAGACAAATCACAATGTGACATCATTTCTTGTTTGAAGTAAGCTCCCAGATTTGTGGACATAACCATATTCTGATGGAAGAACCAAAGTTCCTGCCAAAATAAAGCTACTTATAAAGAATTTTTATATAACTTATGTCATTTGGCCTTCAATAGCAACAGGATAAAATATTTTAAGCCTCATTTTGCAGATGAAGAAACTGAGGTACAGAAATATAAAATGCTCAAGTTCATAAACATTCTAAAATGGTGGAGCTGGAAACCAAATTCAAGTCTTCTTACTCCAAGTTAAGTTGCTTCTGAGATTCTGTGTTTGTCTTGGTCTGCCAACTATCAGGCTTCAGGATTCAATTTGATTCAGCAAGCATTTATTTAAATACCTTTTTATTTCCTATTCATTTATATTATTTATCTTATTGTGCTAGATACTGTTTTAGGTACAAAGAATACAAAAAGGATACAAAGACAAAAATGAATCAGTCTCTACTTTCTTTTCTTTTTTAACTAAAAAAATTTTTAACAACAATTTTAATATTTGTTCAATTTACATGTAAAAACAATCAATCTCTATTTTCAAGAAGCTTACAATCTATTGTACTCATTTGCTCTTGATTGCAGTCAGGAAATGCAAACCTGAATTTTACTTGCAATGTCTCCTGTCCCTTTCTTCTCTGACAATAAACACAAAAATCCTGTGGCCCTATATAATTGAGAATACAGATGAAGTCCATCATGGGGGACCCATGCCTTCCAGTGATGTTAAATGATGGTGAATATTCTTTGCTTCCCCAAAAGCTTTCCTCCAATTGACTTTTTTCTCCTTTGTCTTTACAGTTCCTTCTCTATTACTTAGTCACATTTGGAATCAAGAACATACAAAGAAACAAAGTACATATGAAAGACATTATGGAAAGGAATACTTAGATTTTGTAACAATTCTGAATTCACTCAGTGAGTCTGAAATCAAGGAATACCTTGAGACAGTTCCAGAGAGTGGTAAGTTGATAGACATAAGTAAGATGCAATTTTGTTCCCTTGGTATAGAATTACAACCAATAGGTAGGTCTTTACCAAATTAGGAACTGCCCTATGTTTATGGCCATCCCCCAAAGAAAATAAAATTCTTGAAAAAATTCTACCATCCTCTGCTCAATTCCCTGAACTGATATTTGCCTTGAAAGAGGCTCTGGTCACAATATTACCACATTAGAAGAATTGCATGGCCATTTTTCTTCTTTCTGGTCTCCTGGCTATTGGTAGTGCCCTTAAGATGGCTCTGCCAACCAATCAGATTTTTACTATGTGCCTAACACTATGTTAGACATTGGGAATACAAGTTAAAAATTAAAAAAAAAAAGTCCTGTGTGTTCAGTCTCCTTTTATCTTAGTTTAGTCTGCCTCAGTTTTCCCTATCTAATAAAGTAGGAAATTCTACCCTCCCCCACCTTGACTTGCTTTGTTGAGTGATTTTTTTCCTCCTAGATTTTGTCTTTGAAAGATAGGTGAAAATCTTCATATAATGTGATCTTAAAAAAAATCAATTTCTAGGGACTTTTCCTCTCCTATAGTAAAGAATTCTTCTAGGCAAAAGACTAGGATTGAGGCTTCTTTTGTAAAGTAACAGTCTGCCTAAAAGAACCATGATAGGAAAGCTAGCCTTGGAATTAGGAAGATTTGGACCTAAGTTGAGCTTTTGATACAATATTTACTCTATGATCTTGGACATGTCAATTAAACTTGATGTCCTATGGGCAGAACTCTTCAAGACAGTTAAATTGCAGGTCTGCCTTGTTAGAGAAGCTCGTTATCAGAACACTTTATATTGATTGAATCACCTTCCTGGTGAAAAAGAAAAACAAAAAACAATACTAATCAAAAACTAAGTGTATGAAATTTTAATTACAAAAAAGACTCCCCAAAGCAGTTTTCCCCAAACTCCACTTCTACCTTAATAGCTTTAAGCAACAACAGAGTATGGTTGTGAGTATGTGAAGGAGGGATTTATTAGCTCTCTAGCCACTTGCCTTCCATAAACCTATATCCATATATGCCATCTTGTTTATCAGTCCTGGACGACCTGTTCTCTTATTGGTTATCTCCTACCCAGGAAGCTAGGGAACACAAAGATAGAGCTCTAGGCCTGGAGTCAAGACATGAGTTCAAATACAAACTCAGGCTATGTGATCCTTGGCAAATCAATGAACCATCAATGAACCCTACTTCACTTAGTTTCCTTATCTGTCAAATGAGATGGGGAAGAAAATGGCAAAACCATTACAGTATCTTTGCCAAGAAAACCCCAAATGGGTTCACAAAGAGTCAGATGACTAAAATGACTAAAACAACATTTGGATCCCTAAAGTCTATTATATCCCCTAAAACCATTCAAATAAAAAAAATCAGTTCATATTCTCTTACTCACATACCTCTAGCTCTCTTCTCTGGAGTTACATCTAAGGAATTCTTTTCATTGGGGCAAAAGTGGGAGTTGTGTTCCCCTGAAGATTGAGATGCAGCTGAAAGTGGAAGGAATAGAGGGCAAGAAAGGGAGGAAAAGGGAGTAAAATAGGGGAGGGGAAGGAGATGGAAAGTACATAGCTGAATGACTTAGATCGTCACAAGAATGGAATTAAAATAAGGTATTCAGACCAATGGAGGAAAAGCTCATTCCTTTCTTTCACTCTTATTTTAGAGCTAGAAAGTCATATGGAGGGTGAGGGTCAAGAAAGAAATCCAGAAGCCATCTGCAAGAGAGTCAGATTAGCTTCTGTGGTTAAAGCAATAGACCTTTATTATGAGTGTTTTAATTTAATCCAAGGGAAGGCTGTAGATTTAAGAGGTCATTCAAGGATGGGAACACAGAAGGAAAGGCAAGGGACATCAAGGAAAGGCTTATAACCAAGAGTGGTCATCAAGAGAGGAAATAAGTTCAGCTACTATCTGTGGACATAGGTTATCAGTTTCAGCTCTCTTCTCATCTCCTAATCATTGAAGTAGGGAATTGGGAACCAACCTATTATCCTGGAAAATAGGTGCCAACACACTTCCAAGACTGGGTCTGTAAACTAATCTCTTGAAATTGTCTACTCCCCAAGACACACATACTAGGACCACAATCTAACTTCTCATACCAGGACTATAGTTTGTAAACTGTTTGTATACTAAGTAGAGGATAGTTCCCTTTTGGAAGCAATCCATAAAAAAAGGGATCCAGGGACTTTTTAGGGAAGGGTAGAGATTTATTCAGACACATCTTGGTTCCTACCCTCTGATGTCTCAGGCAATGAGGTGCCATTTAGCAGACAGATATTTCCAGGCACAAAAGATTTCAGAAGAGGGAAGGAGTGGGGTATTTGGAGCAGAGAAAAGTTGTAAGAAAGGTCCTAGAGAGTTTTTGTAGGTGACATTTGAATCAAGCCTGCAGGTTTTTTCTAATCTAGTTATATTAATTGAAATAATTATTTTTATAATGAAATAAATTTTTGTTTTTTTTCTTTACTTGACTCTTCCTTTTATCTTCTGTCTAATACTAAATATCAGTTCCAAGACAGAAGAGCAGTAAGGGGCTAGACAATGGGGGTTACATGACTTGCCCAGGATCACAAAGCTAAGAAGTATTTGAGGCCAGATTTGAATGCAGGATGCTCTCTCTCCAATGAGCTACCTAGCTGTGCTCCTGTTTTGTAAGGAGATGAAATAAATTCATTAAGCTAGTGAGTTTGGGTTGGAAAATGATGCTACTCCCTGCAGATTACTAGTGATAGTAGCCTAAGATATTTACCACCATGATCCATATGATCTAAGTTGATTTTCCAAATATTTAGTTTACCCCTGCCAGTCAGTAAATAATTATGTCTTCATATATAGCGGGATCATATCCTTTAAGTCATGTTGGGTCTCTACCTATATGGTTATTATATGTGTTATTCAACTTTGTAAAACAATGGCATATGTGATTTGCTTCTATTTTAGAATTTTCTTTTAGCATTCTAAAAAACTAAGCAAAAATTTTCCCCTGCTTATTTCCAGAAAGAAAAATTCTTCAGCATTTTCTAGATAAAAATTACAAAAGTGGAAACAAGCATAGATGAATGCTTTGCCCCATGTCTGTGGACATCAGCTGATGCTTATGGAACAGATTCTTCTGCCAGTATTGAAAAATAATATGTTGTTTATTTGAATGTGTTGTCTTAATGTTATTGGGTCATTCATAAATTCCTCATGTGTCACTCATCTCTTCACAAACCTTCAGGGGGTTCCTTTTGTCTGCTGCATTAAAAAAAAAAAAAAGGCTTTCCACAGTCTCCTATGCTTATAATGTGCTCCCTCCGTACCCCTGCTGCTTACAATCCTTCCTTTCCATCAAGGTTCATCTTAGGTGTCACTTTCTGCAGGAAGTCTTTCTTGAATTCCTTCTAGCTGAAAGTCTTCCTCTCTCTTTCCTCAGACTGTCTTCAAGAATGTTTTCTAGTTCTCTCCTTTTTCCCTGCCACAATCAATTTACTTTATACTTCTCTTTTCTCAGATCATATTCCTTTCCCACACAATTGAAATGCAAGGTCCTTGAGGGCGGCAGGGACTGTGACACTTAAAGTCTGTATCCCTGACAAACCAACATAGTACCTTGCACAAAGGGAGGAGCTTAATAAATGCTTGTCTAATGCAATAATCAATTTTAAGGTAAATAAAAATTTTAAAGATCACCTAAAAAGTTTGAAATATATCTTAATTTGGTTTTTCTTTTAGCAAAAGTATAGGCCGCCTCATTCTATTGGTGTTTCTAAGGGAAGACAATGATTCTTATTTCATACAAACTTTGATGTAACAGAAGAAAGTGATTATTTCCTCCATACATGTTCTTACCATGTAACCTGGAAAGTGCCACAGAAAATGGTGACCAGGCCTACAATGCCTCATTAAGAAGTATGTTATTTTGCAAAAGTTTCTCTAATACTTTTAGTTTCTAAATTTCTAAAGTGTCTAAATTCTAGAGAAGAGCATTAATAGGCATGGCAAAGAGATGCTTTGCCTCAGAAAGGAAAGTCTGTGTAAAGTACAAGAAAACTTGCAGGCTAAAAACATGAGGTACATTTGAAAATTGTGCATCTCCTGCCATGTCCCTCTCCAACTCCACCGTGAAGAATAGTATGCACACAATACCTCCTTTGGTGGTAGAACAGTACAAAAGGCCATAGTTGCATGCAGATAACAATCATACTATTAATATTGATTACCATAGAGCTTTCCTGACTTTAATAGCTCTGAAGTTATGGAGGATATCATCAAAATGAACACACACACCCTGGTATCAAAGCATAACAATTTGAGAGTAGAAAGATATCTCATGGCCATCTAGTTCAACCAATACCTCTAAAGAAACATCTACCATAGCATTCCTAACAAGTGATCATCTGGCCCTCTGAAGACTTCCAAATAGGTTGAACAATCCATTACCTTCTTAGGTAGCTTCATAGCATCTTTATGCAGCTCTAATTATTGGAAAAGGGGCAAGTAGGTGGCGTAGTGTTGTAAAAATAAAAATTAAATGAATTGATTATGTGAAAATAAACTATTTATTGAAATTTTAAGGATAAAAAGGATGTCTAACTCTAAGGGATTCTAACTTCACACAAATAAAACTCCCTAGTTCTGCAAGGAACCGCTTCTCTTGTTTTCACAGGCTACACTAATCCTTCCTGATCTGACTAACCCAAATTTTTACTATTCTAAATAAACTAACAATATTATCCTTTTAATTCTTAACTTCACCTTCAAGTTATAAAAATAACAAAGGCTAGCTGGTTGAATCTCAACAAGAATCAAGTTAGGACTCTGAGCCTTCAAACTAAAGACCAGGTTTTTTTTTGGTCTTCTCAGAGTTAAAACTATATAGTGATAGTCACTAGTGTTTCCCAAGTTAGGAAAGGAAAACACTAAGCTCCTTCGGGTCTTTCCCTCAGACAGTACAGTGAGAGAGAGGCAAACATGTTACCTCCTCCAGACCTGAGAGAGTGAGTCTCTGTGTGTGACTGCCAACTGCTGGAGACCAACTGCCCCACCCAGAGAGAGTAACTGTCACAGAAAAACCATTACAACTGTCAACATTTGAATATGACACTGTCTCAGCTCTATTTGAAACTCCAATTCTTTCTCGTCAGCTTCTCTACTTCTTGTCTCTAAACTAATAAAACGATACTTATTTTCTAATGTCATCCTTATAATTGCCCCCCTTCAAACATATGGAGAGATAAGATAATCTCTCCCATATGCTTGCTATTCTTGTAATTCTAAAGCTATGCCTAACATATTTCCTAAAAAAATAATCTTAATCTTATGCTTATCTTATTCTTATTGCTACACTTTATCTATGCTAACCTGTACTAGGTATATAAATCAAAGAAAATAAAATTTCAATGAAAACAAATAATCAATGAAAACATACTTGTACAAATGCAAGTGTAAAACATACAATTACATACAATAAAATACAATTACAAAAGTGAATAGAATGCTGAGTCTGGAGTCGGGAAAACTCATTAAGTTCAAATTTGACCTTGAATACTTACAAGCTTTGTGTGTTTCTGGGCAAGTACTTAACCTTGCTTTCTCAGCTTCTTCATCTTTAAAATGAGCTGGAGAAGGAAATGGCAAATCTCTCTAGTATCTTTGTCAAGAAAACCCCACAAAGAGTTGGATATGAGTGAAACAACTAGGCAACAGCGGTTATTGGAAAGTTTTTCTTGACATCAAACCAAACAAGACACATTTAATAATCTTTCACATGACATCTTTTCCAGTCTTTGAAGACAATTGTCATGACTCTTATAGCCTCTCTTTTCCCCTAGTCTTTTCTTCTCCAGATTAAATATTCCCAGTTCTTTCAACAGATTCTCAAAGCCTTTTTCTCTTCTCTGAACACTGCTAGAAGACAAATTTCACAATGTTTATGCCCCATTCCAATACATCCAGCATCTATAATGTCAATGTGGGCACTCATTAATATTGCTGCAGATCCAAGTCCTGCAGGGACTTAGTAAATGGGCTTTGAGAATTTCTGTTTGTAGAAAGTTCAAGCAACCTGTTACCAACTTGTCAATGAATTTATCTAGACTGGTCATCAGAGACTTGGAGGCTTTCCAGTTTAGTATAGTAGGAGAAATGTGGATTTAGATTCAGTAGAGGCATGGACTCCCATGCTAATTAGTTGTGTGATTAAGGACAAGTCCTAACCTCTCTTGGAATCACTTTCCTCATCTACAAAGTACGGCTAATATTGCATAACTGACCTCAAAGAGTTGTTAGAAAAGTTCTTGGTCTTCCTCAAAAGTGCTATAAAAATGTCAATTATTTTCTAACGAAAATGAATGTCCTCCTTGCAGAATTTGCAAAGACAACCCAAGCCATCTCTCCCTACCAGGATGAACAACACAGTAGGACTATCATGGAGAATGTTATGCCATAGTCAATCTTAAGTTTAAAATTATTTTCAGTTCGCTAAAGTTGTTTTCATATGATGAGGCAATGTATATATATATAAAGTAAGAAATGTGTGCAAATAAAGTCAGTCAGATAAGCACTAAGTAACTACTGTGTGCCAGGCATTGTTCTAAGCAATTATACAAAAAGAGACAAAAGATAGTCCTTGTCCTAAAAGAGCTCACAATCTAAAGGGGAAGTTAAGTAAATAAATACAAGCAATATACAGAGTAAATAGAAAATAATAGAGGGAAGACACTAGAATTAAGAGAGGTTGGGAAAGGCTTCCTATAGAAAGTGGGATGTTAGTTGGAACTTGAAGGAAGCCAGGAGGCAGATGCCTTGGCTATGTGCTGATCAAATGGGCCTTGCTGCCTCATCCTCACCTGTGGGACATTTATGGTTGGTGAATTGACTTAAATGAAAATAACAGCAAAGGACATTGAGAAGGAGCAGTCAGGAAGAAGGAGAACCAGTAGAAAATGTTGTCCAAAAACTTAGAAGATAGTATCAAGGAGAAGAGGGTGATGAGCAATGTTAAAGGCTGCAGAGAGGTCAAGAAGAATGAGAATTAAGAAAAGGGTGCTGGATTTGGCAATTAGAAGATCACTGGTAATTTTGGAGAAAACAGTTTTGAAGGAATTGATGAGGCTGGAAATGACATCAGAGGGTCAAGAAAACAAGAGAGAAAGTAAAGACATCTATTGTAGGTGGCCTTCTCAAGGACATATAAGACTAATAAATAGGGATAGAAAGGATAGTTTTTTGGGTTCTGGGGAGATATCAGCATGTTTGTAGACAATAGGGGTGGAGTCAATAGGGAGAAATTGCAGATAAATGACAGTGGGGATGACAGGCAGTAATCTGTTATAGGAGACAGAATGAAATGGAATTACTTGTGTAGGTACAGAGGTTTACTTTTGTAAGGAGGAGGGCTACCTCTTTATGTGGAAGAGTGAAGGAGAGGGTAGTAGAAGGCATCTGAGTGTTAAGAAATGAGAAGGGGATCAGAGGGAACTCACAGCAAATGGCCTCAATTTTTTTAGTCAACTATGAGGCAAAATTCTCAGCTGAGGGAGTGTGGGAAGGGATTCCATGGGAGGTTTGAGGAGGGATAAAAAGGCTCAGAAGAGCCACTAAGGAGGGTGAGATGGTGAGTTGACAAAGGGGCAAGAAGATTGCTAAAGTTTCTTGTAATATTTCACTTCCTGAATTTATGTCAGCATTGAGAAGAAAATCAGAAGCTTCTTTTACTTGTTTATGAAAATAAATTTTGCACCCCCAAAATCAAATTTTTTTTACTTCACATTTTGTATTGCTTTTCTGAGGGAAATGTGAGAATTTCTAATTCTTCTACAATTGTCTTATTACAAATGACACTCTTAATGCAATCTTGGATCTAACTTGTATTTTTAAGGTTGGCAAGACTGTGGTATCCTAAGACTCCAACACTTTTCTAACTTCATTGGTATAGTTCAGAATTTGATTTTAGCTTACAAGTGTGCACAAAAATGGAAAATCTGTTTGATGGAGAAAACTTTAGGCTACGGAAATCCTTTTTGGATTTGCCAATATACTGTCAACTGTATCATCTAACACTTAGTACTTCTGCTCTTGGTGAGCCTAAGGATCTCTGAGCTTTTGTATAGAAAAACCAACATATTCTAAGAGCTGTCTCTCTGTGTTAACTTTTCCCAGAAGCTGGTAAAACTTGAAAAAATGTACAAAGATTTTGTTCTGTTCCTGAAACTGTAAGAGCTACATTTTTCAAAGAAGCTCAGCTGATGCCTCTGAGATTAAGACTACCAAGGCACATGGCACATATTGGGCAAATTTATCTTGAAGTTTGTTTTCTTGATTTCCTTGAAATATTTTCTGCATTGTCACACTCAGCCTTCTGCTTTTTAATGTAATCTTCATCAAATCATAATTTGTGATCCCCAAATCTTCAAGCTTTTCATAAGCATAAATATATTCTGTATTATTCTATTTCTTTCTATCAGTAATGCTGTCATACCATAATAGTGATAGTCAGCATTTATACAGTATGTACTATGTGCCAGGCACTATACTAAGTGCTTTACAAAATCTCATTTGATCCTCATAGTAACTCTGGGAAATAACTGCTATTTATTATTGCCATTTTACAGTTGAAAAAACAAAGGCAATATAGGTTAAGTGACATAGCTAGTAAGTGTCTGATTTGAACTTGGTTTTTCTTCATTCCAGGTCCAGTGCTCTATCCCTTGTACCATCCAGTTGCTCATCATACTCTCTCATTTGCCTTACTTATGTTGCTGGGTAACATCAGGGGGTATAGCTCTTAACTGATATTTTTATTTCTTGGTTTTATAAATTATTTGATTATAAACTTTGATTGCCAGAAAGCCATCGAGCTAATTTAGATCATTCTAATTTATAGAACAAAGAAAGTTCTTTTAAATAATCTCTTTCAATATTGTATCATCATTGCTCACCAGATCTAAGATGATCAAAAAGACCGCACTATGAAGACATTCAATTTTATCATTGTAACTCTACTAGATAGTTTTTTTGAACCAGATAAAAGTCTGCACAATACATGCATCACTCTCTTATAGTTTTATTTTTCTGAATCTATTAATTATTAAAATTCATCTGCAAAGCATTCTTTCATTCATGTCTTCAAACCATGAGTGAAAAAGTCTGAGATGTCTTATTAGTGAATGCAAACTTTTCCAGTCAGATTATTTTTGAGTGGATTTGATAAAAAGTTGTCTTATTTGCTGAAGACATTGCAAAGGGGAAAAAAAATCTAATTTGCAATACAGAAAGCAGACTGAGGGAATTGTGGGAGAATGGTGGAATAAGGCAGGAAATTACTTAACTCTCCCCAATTCCCTCATAAATAACATTATGCTGCCAAGTTAATTCCAGAGGAGCAGAAATAATTAAAAATTCAGGTAAAGCAGTTGTACTATCTTAGTCAACTTGGGAAGACATTAAGAAAGAGCTGGCATCTTATAGTAGTGATATGGTCTGACTGAAGTGCTGATACTTCTAAGCAAATACCCTGAGTTAACAACAGCAAGCCCTGGAGGTAGTAGTGTTAATATGGTAACCTTAGTTTCAGAAGTTTTTGTCCTATGTATGGTGTGGGGGGTCAGGCAGCTGATCAAGGGAAGATGGATGGGAACCCTCTACTGGCTCTGGAAGCAAGGCCTCAGCCTGTTGACCAAACACAGTCCCAGGCTGTGGCTACAGATGAGGAGAAGATACATGCCAGTGAGTGCTGTTGCAAAGGGGTGGGAATCTTGCTGTTTGTGGCCACTTGGAGAAGAATGGAGTCCCTGGTCTCAATTCCAGGGCAGAAGAACAAGCTGACACTTGCAGCCACTTGAGGGTATGTAGGGGATAAGAGTATTTGTGGTGGCAGTAGTGTTGGGGGCCCTGGTCATGGCTCAGGGGTAGGGAGATGTACCTGAGGTCACTTGTAGACCAAGGTGTGAGCTGGTTGAATGGCCCTCTGAGAGAACTCGGAAAATAACAGGTAAAAAATCTGAAGTCCAAGCCATTATCTCCTATACCCCAGGAGCAGAGCCTGGTCCTAACATAAAGTTAACAGCCATGAAATAGACACTTAAAATTAGTTAAAAACAGCAAAAGGACCTGATCATATATAGATACTCTGGTTATAGAGAAGATCAGGTTTCAAACTCAAAAGACAGAACAACTACTTCAAAGAAAAATCCAGGCACCAAAAGAGTTCTTAGAAGAGCTTAAAAGGGACTTAAAAATCAAATAAGAGAGGCTGAGGAAAATTGGTAAAGGAAATTAATATAGTGTACAAGAAAAGAAAGAAAATTATGAAAAGAAAGTCAATTGGAAAAGATTTTTTTAGATGGCTAAAGAAAATAACTTCTTAAAAATTGGAATTGGGCAAGGGGAAGATAATGACTTTCTAAGTCATCAATGTCTGAAAGAGATCTCAAAATGAAAACTTAGAGAAACACTAAAGCTAAGTTTCAAAGCTCCATGTTCAAGGAAGAAATATTATAAGCAATTAGGGAAAAAAATTAAAATGCTACAGAACTATAATCAGAATAACACAAGATTTAGCAGCTTCTACATTAAAAAACTGAAGATGGTGGAATATAATATACTGAAGAGCAAAGGATCTGGGTTTACAACCAAGAATAACATCCATAAAAACTGATTATAATCCTACAAAGGAAAAAAAATAGATATTAAAAAATAGGTAACTAATTTAATATTTAAAGGACTTTTAGAAAAAGGGCAGAGGAAAGGATCAGAACTGAATAGAAATTTTGACATACAAGAATATGGAGAAATGTAAGAAGGTAGACATGAACAACTAATTATAAAGAGATTTCATAAAGTTAAATCATTTAATTCTTAAATGGGAAAATGATATTTATAATTCTTAAGAATGTTGTCATTACTAGGGTAGTTTGAATGTATATATACACAGACAGAAGGCTTGGGGTTGAGTTGAATATGATGGGATGATTTTACAAAATAAAATTGGGTAGGAAGAAGTAAAATGGAGCAAATTATCTCATACAAAAGAGGCCTGAATGGAGAATTTACAATGGAGGGGAGGATACTGTGGAGGGGCAGGTAGTATGGGAAACTTAATATCATTGGAATTGAGTTAAAAAGGGAATAACAAACACTTTGAGAAGAATATAAAAGTCTTTTTGAATAGCAGAGAAATAGGAAGGCAAGGACTGGGATAAAGGAGAAACTCAAAAGAGTGCAGGTTAGGAAGGCAGTAGTCAGAAGTCAATTAGAGTACTTAGGAAAGATAGGAAAAAAGGGAAAGAGAAGGATGAACAGTGAATAAAATAGGATGGATGGAAATACAAAACTAATAATTATAACTTTGACTATAAATGTAATGAATTAACTCATAAAATGAAAAAAGAAGATTGAATAAAAATCCAGAACTCGGGGCAGCTCAGTGGATTGAGAGTCAGGCCTAGAGACGGGAGGTCCTAGGTTCAAATCTGGCCTCAGACACTTCCCAGCTGTGTGACCCTGGGCAAGTCACTTGACCCCCATTGCCTACCCTTACCAATCTTCCACCTATGAGCCAACACACAGAAAGAAGTTAAGGGTTTAAAAAAAAATCCAGAACTCAACAAAATGTTATTTACAAGAAACATATTTTAAAATGGGAGACACACAGAGAGTAAAATTTATAAGATTTATTTTGAATTTATTTTTGCTTCAGCTGATGCTAAAAATAAGTAGGGGTAACATCCGTGATTTCAGACAAACTTAAAACCAAAATAGATTTAATTAAAAGAGATAAGCAGGGAAACTACATTACGTTAAAATGCAACATAAATAATGAAGTAATACAGATACCAAATGTATATGCACCAAATGCTATAGCATTCAAAGTTTTAAAGGGAAAGGTAAATGAATTATAGGTGTAAATACCAAAACTATAATAGTCTTGGATAGCAACCTTCGCCTCTCAGAACTTTACAAATCTAATTAAAAAATAAGAAGGTAGTCAAGAAGTTGAATAGAATTTAAGTAAGATATGAGAGATGGAGAGAATTGAATGGAAATAGAAAGGAGTATACCTTTTTTTAAACTGTACATGGCACCTTTACAAAAATTGAACATGTATTAAGTCATTATAACTTTATAGTTAAGTGATGAAAAGCTGAAATAATAAATGCAGAACACAATGCAATAAAATTACATTTAATAAAGGACCATGGAAACACAGATTAAAAATTAATTGGAGACTAAATAACTTAATCTTAAAGAATGAGTCAGTTAAAGAATGAGTTATAGAAACAATAAATAATTTTATTAAAGAGAATGATAATAATGAGAACAATATACCAAAACCTATGGGATGAAGAAAAAGGATAATTTACATTTCTAAATACTTGTGCCAATAAAGTAGAAAAAGAGCAGATTAATGAGTTGGTATGCAATTTTTAAAAGTACTAGAAAAAGGAGGTTCCGGGTTAAGATGGCGGCAGAGTAAAAAGCAGCTCTTAACCTCTCCTGACTGAAACACACAAAACTCCTCAAGGGGACATAAAAACAAGTCCAGACGAACGGAGGAACCCCACAACAGGGTGCAGCGTGGAAGGTACGTGAAATCGGGGCATTTCCATGCTATAAAGGGGTGAAATAGCTCTCACTAAATCGCGGGCTGAGCAACCACCCCACCCCCACCTCCTCCACACACACCACCTATAGCGCCGAAGCCAGTTAAAAAGAAATAGAGCAAGTTTGGGGCACCCATGGATTCATTGGCAGCTCCGGGGCCTGTTCCTGAGAGCAGCAAGATTTGGAACCCCAATAAGCCAAAGAACACACCCGAAATCTGAGCGCAGGAGCAGAGCGCAGGAGCGGTGGAGACGTGGGTGGAGGCAGACACAGCCAAGAGCTAAAGCTCTGAAACCCTGAGTGGGGAACCAGCGTAGATGGGTATACAACTGTGGAAGCAGCGCCCTGAGACTTGTAAAGAAACCTCAGAGGATCAAGCAAGGGGGTCCACCACGGGGCTTGACCTTGGAAAAAACCAGAACTCAGACCTCAGGAGCCAAAAGACCGCGGACAGACCCTGAGCGCGAGGATAAACCTGAGAAGCTGCTGGGCTAACGATGGCTACCCAGTCTCAGGAAGTTCAGAAGAGAAAGATTAACAACAAGAACAAGAAGTCTTTAACACTCGACAACTTTTACACAGAGAAAATCCAGACAACCGAGCAAACATAGGAGGAGAACAAACAAGCATCCAGACCCTCCTCAAATAAGGAAAACGGGTCACAAGCTATGGAAGAGTTCAAAACTGAGATTCTGAGGAAGATGGAAGAGATCTGGCAAGAAAATAACAGTTTAAAAGGTAGAATCTTGCAATTGGAAAGTGAGGCTCAGATATCAAATGAACTGATAAGCAAAGTGAACCAGATTGAAAAAGAAAACCAAAAGATCATAGCTGAAAACGAAAAGTTTAGAGCTGAAAACGAAAAGTTTAGAGCCGGAAACCAGTCCCTAAAGGCTAGAATTGAGCAATTAGAAGCTAATGATCTCTCAAGACAACAAGAACAAATAAAACAAAATCAAAAGACTGAAAAAATAGAAGGAAATATGAAATATCTCAATGAGAGAGTGACAGACCAAGAAAACCGGTCTAGAAGAGACAATTTGAGAATAATTGGTCTTCCAGAAAAACCAGAAATTAATAGAAACCTGGACTCCATACTAACAGAAATAATTCAGCAAAATTGCCCTGAAGTCCTACAACAAGAGGGCAATATAGACAT
>NC_058132.1:136059248-136168201 GCF_016433145.1 Gracilinanus agilis | reverse complement strand
GTAAACCTTGTTCCCCACAGAAAGGGAGAGCCCCGTTTGTTCCTCTTGTTCACAGAGCGTGCCCACACTCCCCGTGTGCATGACCTGTACACTCATGTACAGGGGTGAATCCGTACTTCCAGTGTAGAGGCTGAACTGGCCGTTGCCATGGAATTTGTAAGCTTGTCATTGGAGCGTCCCCTTTAGTAAAGTGTTGCTACGGAAAAGGCTAGTAAATACACTGAAAAAAAAATCTTAGCTATAAAAGAGGGAAAGGGAAAATTAAAGTTGGTTACTAAGTTGTGGGTAGAGAGTACCATAAGGAACACCGCTGGGTGATTCAAAGTAATTGAGTTGTTTTGTTTTGTTTTGTTTTTTTGTTTTTGTTTTTGTTTTTTTTAAACAGCCCTTACCCTTCTCTCTTAGAATCAGTACTGGATATTGGTTCTAAGGTAGAAGAGTGGCAAGGGCTAGACATTGGGGGTTAAGTGACTTGCCCAGGGTCACACAACTAGGAAGTATCTGAGGCCACGTTTGAACCTAAGATCCTCCCTCTCTAGACCTGGCTCTCCATCCTCTGAGCCACCCAGCTACCTCCAAAGAAATAGAGTTCTTAGCACCCAAGCTGTAAAAAATGTCTATTTCAGAGTAATTAGAACCTTTGAATTTAGTATATAAATTTAATATGTAAATATGTGTAATAAATATATACTATATGTATATTATATTTTTATAATATATAATTAAATATAAATTAAACTTTCTATTTCAGAGTATTTAGAACCTAAAAAGTTAAGTATTTTTTAATACTTAATATGATTCCATTTAACCTTTTGTATGTAAGAAACACTTTGAGATTCCTGTTTTTGCTTCCGAAGTTCTTGTTTGTCAGACATGGTTAGGGGCTTGTCCTTTCCTTTCACAGTTATCCTATCATGCTTTCTCTCTTTTAGTATAAAAGTGAGCATCACCCCACATTTTCAATTCAGTTTTTAACTTCACTCTAGTTGTTGCCATTGGTGCTAATAAAAAAGCCTTAGCTTAAAATGCTTCCAGTTTTTCTGAGATGGCTGAGATCAAAAGCCCATTTAGTTTCTTAAAAAAAAAAAACAACCAAAAAACAAAAAAACCCTTTGTGATAAATGGATAGTAGGTATCCTTTCCAAGGTTGAAAAGGGGATAAGAGACAGTTAATGGGGGTTAAGTGACTTGCCCAGAGTCACATAGCCAGGAAGCATTTGAGGTGGGATTTGAACCTAGGCCTGGCTATCTACTGAGCTATGTAACTATGTGCCCCCCATTCCCCAACGTCTTTAGTCTTGCTAAACTTCTTTTCTGAATCCTGAAAGGAATTTTGTCTCTAAACTGGCTATCATTGCAATAATGAGATTGTTCCTCAATCTATTAAAAAAAGTCTGAATAGTTAATATTTCTGTAAATAGCAACCATACCTTTTCCTGGCCTGATTTCCCTAGAAAATAGAAGGTTTGCCACAAAAGTTTGTTGAAATGGATTGATTTGATTAGTTACCTAAAATCATATGGCTCGTTAGAGTAGACCTATAGCTGAAGAAGAGAGTGAGTTGTGTTTTTTTTTTAAAAATACATTGTAATTACATCAACGGAGCCATTGCACTCCTCTTTGTTATGTTTCCTAAGATGCCTTTGGTAGTAAATGCTTGTTTCAGCATAGGCCAGTTTGAGATGAGAAGTTAAATAGAATCTCTCTATATAGTTTATTTTTTGGAAGGGTGGAGAAGCAAGGATTGGTGCAAGTGTATCTTGAATAGGCAAAATGATGAGGAGGTTTCTCCCTTCTAATAACTATCATATCCCTTTTCAGAGTTTCTCTAAATATTATCATTATCTTTAAAGATGAGGAAACTGAGGCTCAGAGAGATTAAGTCAAGTCAATTCAGTATGAATCTATAAAGAACTTACTATGTGCCAGGCATTTTGCTATGGCTAGGAATACAAATTAATAGAAAGACAGTCTTTGCCCTCAAGGAGCTCACATTCCAGTGGTGGGAGATAACATATAAAAGGTATAAAAGGGATTGAAAAGGGCGATTGCAGAGTAGCAGAAGGTACTTGGCTGTTATAGAGAAAGTCTAGAAAGTCCAGAGCAGCCTGGAGAGGAATAAAGACATTTGGCTAGGGTCTCCTCCTTAAAATGGAAGTTCTGGTAAGTTCAGAGGAAGAAGCCTGAGGAGTGGGAGGGAACTTCCAGTGTGAGATTAGTCCAGGGCAAGTGAGCTTTTGGGGTGAAGAAACTTCTTTGGGCATGGGAGAGAAAGTTGAGATCAAATGTCTTGATCAAGAACCCACATCTTGGCAGAGCTAGGCATGGAATTCAATTCACCTGGCTTCAGATACATTCCACCTGGGCTAAAACTCTCTGGTCCCTAGCAACGATAACCTGTTAAGATCCTTTTGTATTTCTTTATCAATGCCTTGCAAATAGAAATTTATATTTCCCTATAAGGGTTTGTTGCAATCATTGAATCGATTAGTTAGTTTGAATAAAAATGTTAGATGAGAACAGACCTGTAGCTGAAGATGAGTGACTTTTTGATACACTAAAGACTTCTAATTACAAGGAATAAGAAATTAAGTCAAAACTGAAGTGTCAGCTGCAGATCTGTTATACTAATAAACTAGTGGCTGGCCTTCAGTTGTGACAGATAGATTAAAGATAGCACAGATGTGGTTCTGTGAAGTCTTATCCAACTTAACCCGTTTGAAAAGTCAAAACCAATTTCAAAACAATGGCTTCCTTCTGGTTCCATTTGCACCCCACTACCCTCATCCTTTGTATTTAAGAGGCTAGTGACCCTCTGTGCTACAAAGAGATGATGGTGGCTTACACAGTGCATGAGTGAGGCACACAGTGGGAGTTGAGATCTAGAATCTTGAAGCTAGAAGCAAAGAGATGGCCGTGGAGAAAGTGTAGGAGACTTATGACTGAGTTGGGGAAGGGAAATCATTTTAGAGGAGACAACCGCTAAAGGATGGATCCATTTAAAAGAATTTTAATTCTTAGAGGCAATATCCTATTATCATTTCCTAGTTCTATCAAACCTTCATCCTCCTTAGGCCTTTTTTTTTAAACCCTTAACTTCTGTGCATTGGCTCCTAGGCAGAAGAGTGGTAAGGGTAGGCAATGGGGGTCAAGTGACTTGCCCAGGGTCACACAGCTGGGAAGTGTCTGAGGCCGGATTTGAACCTAGGACCTCCCGTCTCTAGGCCTGGCTCTCAATCCACTGAGCTACCTAGCTGCCCCACTCTGTAGGGCTTTTGATAATCTCTAGTTCAAATCCTTTGCCATTCCTCACCTAAACTATTACAATAGCCCAAAACATCTTTTGGGGGAAGTTAGGTGGTACAATGCATAGAGCACCGGGTCTGGAGTCAGGAAGACCTGAGTTCAAATCTAGTCTGAGATACTTACTAGTTCTATGAGCCTGGGCAAATCATTTAACCTTGTTTGCCTCAGTTTTGCCATGTGTGAAATGAATTGGAGATGGAAATGGTGAACTGTTTTGTCAAGAAAACCCCAAATGGAATTGTGAAGAGTTTGGACACAACTGGATAAGAACAAAAATGGTCTCTTTGCTTCAGGCCTCTCCACATTTCTAATCTATTTTCCATGCATCTGTCAAAGTGGTTTTCCTAAAACACAAATCTGATCATGTTATTCTCTACCTTACTCAATAAACTTCAATGGCTCCTTATTATTTCTAGAATAAAATATGAAACCCTCTGTTTGGTGCTCAAGTAAGTCCTCTGAAACTTGACCTCTTCTTCTCTCTCTAGCATTTTACTCTTTCATGGATTCTATACTTGACAACATGCTGTTGCTCACACATGCCTCTCAATCTCCTTTCTGGGTGCTCTCCTATTCCTGGATTTCAGTAGTCCTCAACTCTGCCTCATGGATGGATTTCCAAGTTTCATTCAAGACTCTGTTCAAGCATCACTTTCTACAGGAGACCTTTCTCCTCCCTCTTTCCTCCATGCCTCATCTGCTAGGGCATTCCCATGCAAGACTGTCTTATGCCTATTTTGTACATGTTGCATATTTTTCTATGTATATTGAGTATGCATTGGCTCCCTGTCCTAAGCAGGCAAAAAAGCCAGAGGTGAGAAGGTCCACGGACTCCACTCTTGCAGCATTTGTCTCTCTCAAAGGATGCTATCAGCAATGAAATCAAACTCACCAGAGCACAGCCAAAGAGAAAAATGATGAAGTTTTCTTTCCTTCATCCTTTCTAAATGCCTTCACAACCAATCAAAAAGCCCATATGGCTAGCTGGTTAGAAACAATTACAGAATATCCAATATTTCTCAAAAGTATTTCCATTATGTTATTAGAACTTTCCCAGAACTGACTCTTAGCTTCTTCCAAGTGAGTCCTATGACTTATATACCTGTTGTTATCCTCATTGGAATGTAAGTACCTTGAAAACAGGATTTGTCTCCCTTTTGGCTTTTTATGCTTGAAAAGTAGATTGGCACAGTTGATAGAGAACTCTCCAGGAAGGTAAGCTTAGTCCCACCTCTGGTACATAACTAGCAATGAGACCTTGGCTCAGTCATTTAACTTTTCAGTGCTCTAGGCAAATTTCAAAGATAACAAGTTGCAGAGAAGATGCTCAGTGACAATAATTTACAGAGAAAATGCCAGTGTGTGTGGGCAAATGGAATTTCCTCATCTGGCAATTTCCTTTATCAGTGAAATTACAGGTCCAATCTCTATCCCTCTCCCTTCATATTCCTGGCTTTTAGCATAGTGTCTTTCAAAAAGTAGATATTTAATAAAAGCCAATTGGTTGATTCTGTGAACCTCTTGGGGAAGTCCTTGCACTAAATTTGAATATTTTCAAACATGTGGCTCCAGATATATGCCATGATGCTCCACAGAATTTAGATTTATAGCACTCTAGAGCTGGGAAGGGTCCCCAGATGTTATTCCTTCTACAATATTCCTGGAAAATGATTCTTTAGCTTTTGTGAAGACGTCCAGGGACATGAGGCTCATGTTTAAGCCAATCCATTCTACTCGCACTCTGAAGTAAAACAGAGCAAATATAATCATGCTTCCAAATGATTACAGGCTCAGAGACATTTGGCATTTAAGAGACCTCATACATAGTCATTTAGACCAGTGGTTCTGGACCTCTTTTGTGTCGTGAACCCCCTTTGGCAGTCAGGGGAAACCTAATACTACTGAGGTTTATTGCCAACATTTCTAGATGAAGAAAATGCTAAATTTTGTTTACAGCACTGGTTCCTCAAAGTGTGGACTGGAAACCCCTAGGGGTCCCTGAACTCTTTCAGGGGATCTTTGAGGCCAAAGCTATTTTCATAATTATACTAAGACATTTTAATTTATATGGTAAATACTAATAGATCTATGACCCACACATCATACCAGTGATTTCTAAGGTCTTCTCCCTCTCCATCTCTCCAATCCCGTGAACTTCAGTTTCCTTATCGACAGATTAAGGATAATAAGACCTATATGTCCCACAGAGATACTGGGGGGAAAGCACTCTGCAAACTGCAAAGCACTGTAAAAATGGGAGCAATTATTATTAATTCAACCACTCTTCCTAAATTCTCCTTGGAATAATCTCTTAGACTTTGCCTGCCTGTCTCTTCTGGATGTTTCTCAAGCTAGTGACAGGGATGTTGATTACTCAGGTCTGGTTGTTATAGTTAACATTTATTTCACACCTGCTGACACAATTTGCTGCCTCTTTTTAAAAAAGGAGGAAGAGAAAAGAGAAAGAAGAGCACTCTCTCTTTCTCTCTCTCTGGATAGTTGTAAAGGATAATGAGTAATTTATTCAGAGCTGTGTACAAATCAGGCTATCGCCCTCCAGACGGAATCAACAATATAATTTTAATCCTCCACACGTTTACAAATGCTAACGTTCTGGTGCAGCTGGGTTGCCATGGGCAACGAGAGCATGCCAGCTTGTGATCTGAAACACGGGAATGACGTTGCCCAACCTTGCAACAGGGCAGAATCTGAGGGAAGAAAGATTCTAAAGCCTTTCACCCTGATCTGAGCTCTGCTTTGTGCTTGAGGGATGGTTTGGGTTATCTGCCGTCTGAAATCACCTCCCCTTATTTTGTTGTCTTCTTTATACATTGGCACTATTTTTTATTACATGGTTATAAACCTATTCTTATTACTAAAGGGACCTGATCCCCATCCTTATAGAATTCTCATGTGCCATAGAAATCCACTGATATTTTTAAAAAATGGATCACAAAACATTTCTTGATTTCTTGATGGGGGGAGCCTTCCTTTAACAGACGTTGGTATGCTTCTAAATGTCATGTTTCAGAGGAGAAAGCCAAAGTCCAGGAAATTTAGGGGGCTTGTCCAAGGTCACACAGGTAGTAAGCAGCAGAGCTAGAATTTTAAGCCAAGTCCTGTGACTTTGAATTCCTCCTTCCAAGTATAAGTTCCTTCCAGTGCCCCTACAGGAAAATACACTGAATCAAGAGAAAAGAGACCTGAATTATAATCCTACCGCTGCTACCCATCATCCACATACCCTTTGGCTAGTAACACAACACACATATTTGCTCACACGTATAACCAGGCAGTATCTTGGACAAGATCAACGCTGTCATGAACAAAGGTATTAAAGGCAAATAATGAACATGGTATGGATATGGTTCAATGAGGAGACTTGTCTAACTATAGAGTTCATGCTGGACAATAGTTTCTTTAATGCCCACAAAGGATGTAGAGGAGAGACAGGTGATTTAAGACCTTCAAATATGGTAAAAGTTTTTAGTTATAGGATGGAAATTCTCTGATTTTATGGACTGTAGGGAGACCCAGTGAGTAAACTCCTTCTTTCAGTGCTACCAACTCCTGTTGTACAATTTGAAATTTTCCTAGAGCCTTGAAGGGTCAAGCAACTTGTGTTGGGTCACACCAATGGTATTGGTTATCAGAGCCAGGGCTTAAGCCAAGGTCTTGCTGAATTCAAGACTGACTATCCACTGTACCACAACAACCTCTTAAAGCTCATCTTTATAAGAGAAATTGAGTGACTTCTTTGATATCACAGAACTAGATAGTAGTAGGGGCATAATTAGAACCTAGGTCTAGGCTGACATCTAGCCAAATTCTCTTTCCACTGTGCTACAACTTAGTAATAATAACATTTGTATCACCTTTAGAAAGTACTTTCCATTGTGTAAGATATATAAGAATAATATTATAATCTCTATTTTTTCAGTGAGAAAAGAAAATCTCAAAGTGTTGAACTAACTTTGCCTAGGGTCATACAGCTAATATGAGGATGGATTCATCCTAGTCTTGTTCCAAGTCCAACTCTCTATCTGCTTGGCCATGTTGTGTATCTACTGGATGACTAGACAATAGGGAGCCATTTCTGAGCAGAGAAACAGGTGAAATCAGGGTTTAAGTGGTCAAAATGAAATACAGAATTGATAAAAGATGCTGGATTCAAAGAGACCAGCTGAGATGCTAGTGCAATAAGGTGATGAGGGTCTGGGCTAGGGTCTAGAGCAGGGGTCGGCAACCTTTTTGGCCGTGAGAGCCATAAATGCCACTTTTTTTTTTTAAACCCTTGTACTTCGGTGTATTGTCTCATAGGCGGAAGATTGGTAAGGGTGGGCAATGGGGGTCAAGTGACTTGCCCAGGGTCACACAGCTGGGAAGTGGCTGAGGCCGGGTTTGAACCTAGGACCTCCTGTCTCTAGGCCTGACTCTCACTCCACTGAGCTACCCAGCTGCCCCCAATGCCACATTTTTTAAAATGTAATTTCATGAGAGCTGTACAGTGCTCACAGTGCTGCTCCTGTAACAGCAGCCTGAAAAAAATGGACTTTATGGCTCCTGCAGAAAGAGCCATACATGGCCCTCAAAAGAGCCCTAGATGGTTTTAAAAGGTCCCTTGTAAGTCAAAATGCCATGATACAGTGACTTGGTAGCTGACTAGTTTATAGAGGATGATTATAGGAGCATAGATTTAGAACTGGAATAATGAACATTTAATAATTACTTGTTGACTAGCTGATTGAGAGGGGGACGTTAGAAGACATTGTCCCACCCACTCTGTAAAATTATACAAAAGATGAAGATGGAATGTCAAGTTCAGCAGGCATCTAGTAACTCAGTTTGGCTGGACTATATAATGGGCAAAGAGGAATAATATGAAACAAGTTTAAAAGAACAGATTGGAATCCCACTGTAGAGGGCCTTAAATACTTATTTGATCTTGAACTTTGACAAGAAGCAATGAGGAGCTACTGAAGATTTTTGAGCAAGGGAGTGATATGATGAATGTCTCAGGAAAATTATTTTAACATCTTTGTAAAAGATCGATTGGAGGAGGATGAGATGAGAGGCAGGAAAAGTCATTAAAATGCTAGTTAATAGTTCAGAAAAGACCTTACAAAATCCTAAACTTTGATATTAGTGAATGGAGAAAAGGTTTCTCTGGAGGTAAAATTTATAGCTGGTGACTGATTGGACATGGGGGCTTAAAGTAAGAGGAAAAAGACAAAAATCATTCTGAGATTTTGAAACTTGGTGACTGGGAGGTTGGTGGTTCTCGTAATAGAAATTTTGTAAGGTGTAGGGATGGGTTTAGAAAGGAATTGAAACCAGAAAACCTTTTCAGTTTATTTAGAACCATTTCCCCCTGAAATTACTATTATTTAATTTTAAAGAAAGCAGAACTTTTTTATTTAAAAGAAAAAATTTAAATTGTACCTTATGGTTATGCAAGGAACACCTAAAATTAAGAGATAGTGGAAGGCAGAAAGAAGCATTTATACAGCGCCTTTTATACACCAGATATTATGCTAAATGTTAAGAATATAAAACGAGGCAAAAGTCAGTTTTTACTCTCATGAATCTTACACTCTAACGGGATAAACAACATACAAACAAATACACATTGTATATAAATACCTGTGTGTGTGTGTGTGTGTGTGTGTGTGTGTGTGTGTGTAAAGCAAGCTATATATCTATCTATATATATGTATATATATATATATGATAAACAGGAAATAATTAACAGGAGGAAGTCATGAGAATTAAGAAGGTTTGGGGAAGGCTTCCTGCAGTGGGGAAAAAGGGGAGCCATAAAAGACATACATGAACTGATGCAGAGTGAAATAAGCAGAATCAGAAGAACACTATGCACAGTAACTGAAACATTGTGGGATGATCAAATATAGTATACTTTGCTACTAACAGCAATACAATGATCCAGGACAATTCCGAGGGACTTATAAAAAAGAAAGCTATTCACAGCTAGAGAAAGAACTGTGGAAGTAGAAATCCAGATGAAAACATGATTTATCACTTATTTATTTGGGTGTATGATTTGGGGTTTTGGTTTTACAAAATTACTCTCTTACAAAAATGAATAATATGGAAATGGGTTTTCCCATTGAGTTGAGTGCTAATATACATATAACCCAATGAAATTGCTTATCAGCTCCAGGAGGGGAGAGAGAAGAAGAGAGGGAGACAATATGAATCATGTAACCTTGGAAAACGTATACATTTGTTACTGGAATAAAATAGAGAAAAATTTATAAAATTAAAAAGAAAAGAAAAAGGGAGCCATAGGAGATTTGAGGAGGTATGAACAGGTTCAGAAGAGCTGCTGTGGAGAGTGGGTTAGTGAGAAGGTGTAGATGAGGGAATTATAGTAGGATTAACTAGCAGCAATGAAGGTCTAGTTGAGGTTATACAAGATGATTTTATAGTGGCCCCAGAAAGGTCAAATGATCTCCACCTTTGTTCAGCAACTAGAAAAGAAGGCAACAAATGTTGGGAGTGATCCAACATTGAGTCTGCTAGGTAGAATCAGTGATATGATAAAGGGGCTAGGGATTCAAGATAGGAGGACATTATAGAAATGAATCGGTTCACCTAGGAGTCGACATGGGAAGAAGAGGAGAGAATAGCTAGTTGCAGTGGGGAGGAAAAGAGATCATCTGGGAGAGAACTGAAGGTCATGGTTTTGGGGGTTACAGTGCAGATAAAGAGAAGGATTATATACAAGTCAGGAGGATAGGTGAAAAGCTAGTAGATTATGGTTAAGGGTATTTCAGAATTCTTGAACTAGAAAGTGGTACATTTGTGGATGACAGTAAGATCAAAAGTATGACCATTGTGTGTGACTGAAGGAGGATGGAAGAGTAGCTTATGAGAGACAAGTAGGTTGAGGAATTGAGTGAGGGAAAATCAATATGTATGTTGAAGTTCCTTAGTACCAGGACAAGAATTGGAGAAGAGAGACAAATTGTATCAGACTCATTGAAGAAGGAACAGCTACTAGGATTTTGATTGGGTGGCAGAAATGAATAGCATGGACTTCAAAGGAAGAGGGATTACCAAGTGATGGAGGTAGTGGAAGAAACTGAAAATGATAATGGGGAACAAGAAGTATTCCAACTCCTCTACCTGGACCAGTGAGTCAAAGAGAGTAAGTGAATGTACAACCAGTATTTGAAAGAATAACCTGTGTCATCAGGGGGAAATCAAGTGTCAGGAAGAGTTAGTAGATGGAAAGAAGGGGAGAGGAAAAGATTTAAGGTGAAGGGAAGTTTGTTGCTTATAGAACAAGCATTCCAGAAGGTGAGTTAAAAAGGATGTTTGGAGTGGGGGGGGGTGTTGAGAAGGTAGGAATGCGGAATCAGATGGTAGGGGGTAAAGAGTGGGATTTGGATAATTATCTTCAGGCTTTCCGACTCCCTGGGATGTGAAAGGTATGAAAAGGTGTGAGAATGTTCATCATTGAGTGGAGGATGCCATTCCTTTACCCTCAAAGGACAGGTGCAGCAAGAAAGAACCTCAAGTCAAAGGGAAGGTTGCTTTTTTTTTTTGTGCAAAAAGTTCTTCACATGCCAGTTGGGAGATTGGACTGTCAGCAGGAGATAGAAGGTGCTTTGTGCTGGTACATATAGAAGTGATGACTTTGGGGTAGAGGGAAGATGCCTGACCTGACTCCTAGCAGCCTTTCCTCAGGAAACACATTGTACCCAGAAGGAGATGGAAAGCTCAGGGTTCTAGTACACCCATGACCTGAGTTCTTTTCACCTGAGGAGGTTAGCTATGAGGCCAATAATATTATTTCCCAGTTTTTAGCCTTCTGAATCCAGCTTGATGTCAAATGTCTTCATTTGGGGTAGGGAGTTATTCTAGCTATCTCCCCTCAAAATGACCTTGGTTTGGGGAAGGCATGAAGACTATCCAGCAGGATACCATTGTCTCAATTTAATGAGCATTTTTTGAGTTCTTCCTAGATGCCAGGACTGAGCTAGGCAGTAAAGTTAAAAAACAAAAATGAAAGTCCCTGTCCTCAGAGATCTTATGTTTTAAATGGGGGGGGGGGGGAGGGTCTATGTGGGGAGGGAGAGTGTGGACATGGATAAATAAATATGAATAAATACAAAGTAATTTAGAGGTTTGTGGAGAACACTAACATCTGAGGGAATCAGAAAAGGCCTCACACAATGCCCAGTTTCGGATTAGGGTGAGAGACAGGGATGACCTTCGTGGGGTCTCCAGATGTCATCATATCTTGATGGGGGTTGGGGGTTGGGGTTGGTTAGCATCCTGGATGCAGCTGCAGTCCTCACTGAGCCAGTGGTTCCTCGGGCTCAATCCTGTCCTGCTGGGCTGAGGTCACAGAAAGCAGAAACTCCGAGACCAGCCCCTCCAGACTGGCTACTGAAGGAGTACCTGAAAGGGCAAAGGATGAGAAGCCATTCCATAGACGAGGAGGATATAGCCCAAGGGAAAACTCCCCCGCATCATGTGGATCTCACCAGGAGCCTGAGGAGAGGAAAGGTAAGCTAAATCACACACACTCCTATTATTGATTCGTTTTTTTTTCAGAGCAATCCATCAACAAGCATTAATTAGCCATTTATGAAGTGCCATTCACTGGCCTAGGTGCTGGGGATCCAAAGAAAAGTAAAAATAGTCCCTGCCTTTCAGACCTTTGAGGAGCTTACATCCTAACAGGAGGAAAAAACATGAATTATATAGTCAGTCAACTAGCATTTATGAAGCTCCTAACAGTGGATAGAGTACCAGAAATAGAACCTCAAAGACCTAAGTTCAAATCTGGCCCCGGACACTTACTAGCTCTGTGACTCTGCCTTAATTTCCTCATTTGTAAAATGAGTTGGAGAAGGAAATGGCAAACCATTCCAGTATCTTTGCCAAGAAAACTCCAAATAGGGTCATGAAGAGCTGGACATGACTGAAATATGTAAGATGTAGGATATTTATAGAGAGTAACATGAGAAAAGAAGGTTCTAGTAGGCAGGGGGACCAGGAAGGGCCTTTCACTGGAGATCCCTCCCTCCTTCTTTCCTGCTGTCAAAGTTTCCTTGCCTTGGGTATGCTTGCTTTTTGA
Organism: Gracilinanus agilis; assembly: GCF_016433145.1. NCBI lineage: Eukaryota > Metazoa > Chordata > Mammalia > Didelphimorphia > Didelphidae > Gracilinanus > Gracilinanus agilis. Next base: position 136,155,783 of record NC_058132.1, on the reverse strand, counting down.
TTGATTGGGTCCAGTTCCCTCAGAGTCCTGACCTTTGCTCTCCAAGGTGACAGCTAGCTATTCCAACCAAGGAGATCAATGGGAGCCTGTCAGTGGGTTTATCTTTGCCAGTGACTTAATTCAGTAAAAATAATGGCGCAACTTAATGATAATTAATAATAATGAACTTGCTAACAGTTCACACTAACAGAAGGCTTTAAAGTTTGCAAAAGCAATATCCTTATAACAGCCCTTCAAGGTAGGTAATAATGGAAGTATTGTTATCCTCATTTAATAGATGAGGAAATTGAGGCTTGGAGAAATTTGATGGCTCATTAGGATCAGACAACCACGAAGGGTCAGAGCAGAGATTTGAATCCAGGTTTCCATTTTGTTTACTATACCTTTACCAATGCAGATCTGTCCCTTCTCTCCAATTTCTAATCTTGGAAAATGGCCTGAGTCACTGAGAGTTTAAATGACTTGCCCAGGGTCATCCAGTCAGTATGTGGCAAAAGTCACCCTTGAACCAAGTTCTTTCTGATTCTTCTTAACAAAGGCCATGTCTCTACAAAACCATGGTGCCTCAGGAATTTTATCTCAAATATGCATTGTAACTGGGGTCTTTTGGATGGATACACAGACTTGAAATTAATGGATGTCTTTTGGATGGGGATATATACATACATGCATATATAAAAATATGGATATATATATAGATATATATACACATACACATATGTTTGAAATTTCCAGTGTAATGTCTTGGAAATCTTATCTCATTTTACATGCATTATAACTAGGGTCTTTTGGATGGCTATATATATTTTATATATGTGTATTTTTTCCATTTATTTGTTTATATATATTTTATATATCCATCCAAAAGACCTCTACATACATATATTTGAAATTTCTAAGCATTTGGCCATATTATATAAATAGTGGAGGGAAAAATTGGAAGGCAGAGGGGCCTTTCAGACATAACTTATGGTATACCACACAGATGGTCTCCTCTGCCCATGTAGAGGCTTTGACTTGGCTTTTCCTTTACCTACCAAATAAATGCCCCTTTTAATTCACCAGCACTGGATGACAGAGGATGCACAAGCCCCTGTCAGGGACTGGAGGAGCCAGGGGGAATCCTTGATGGTGATAGGTGATGGTTGTGAATAAGGATGAGGTTTTAATTTATTGCAGCCGGAAGCAGTTTTGATTGTTTATTAATCAAGTTAACTAGCTCCGGGATTTGTTACAAAGGACACATTGCTTATGTGCCAAATAATTTACAGCCAGGGCTCTGCAAAGGTTGGAGGCTGTTTTCATCTTACTATGAGAGAGGTAACAGGTTGTGAAGCTCTTGGTAGCAATTGTGTGTGTCAGGATTTGCTAAGTTGAAGACAGGCTTGCAGAAAAAGGGGGTGTCTGCCACCTCCATGGAAGAAGGTACATATGCTGCACATGTTAAAATTACCTATGGGAAGACAGACATATGGCTAATATTAATTTTTATTATCATACAAAATATACTTCCATGCTGGTCATTGTTGTAAGAGCACACATACAAAATCAAAACCCCAAATAAAACCGTAAATACATTGATGTGAAATACAGTATGCTTTGATCCCCATCTATCCAATGCCATCCAATAATTCTTTCTCTGGAGGTGAATTGGCTAATATTTTTTAATTATTTAAGAAAATGTAATAGTTAATGGCCTAGAATGCTTTCCCCAAGACATCTAGAAGACTGTTTATTGGCTGTCTAAATAATCCAAGGATTCACTTCCTCCATGTCATAGGGGTAAAGTAGTTAACATCATGGACAACTCTAGGACAGCTAGGAAAAAAACTCAATTAATCTAGCATCTCAGCCAGCCCCTCTCCTCTACTTCTTACTCAGTAGACCCAACGTCCTAGCCTTTCTTCTGTCCTCTCAGAAATCCTTTCTCCAGAAAACATCTGAGAAACGCATTCACAGCAATGAACAACTAGGTGAAGAAAAGTTCAATTGCCCTCTTGAGGTGGTTGCATTTTAACTAGATTTAAAGCTATCTTAGGGTAAACTACTTATCATCTCATATTTCAATGGGGGGGGGGCTTCCTAGTTCTAATTTCTTGAGAATATTCAGAGGGAGGTATAATATATATTATTAATTCCATTAGTAGGGCAAATATTATTAACTTCCTTTGACAGATTAGACAACTGAGCACCAGAGAGTTAGTAAAAGAATGAAGCTGTATGTGCATTGGTCAGTGCTGGGGAGAAGAAGGGGTGGAGAGAGCCTCGATGTAGCTCATCCAGTTTGGTATCCTGGAACAGTCAACAAATCAGTAAATGCTTACTTAGCACCTAGATATGCCAGGCACTGTGCTAAGCACTGGAGTTACAAAGAAAAGCAAAAATAGTCTGTGCCCTCTAGGAGCTCACATCTAATGGGCTAGACAACACACAAACAGCAGTAAAAAAAACTATACACATACACACACACACACACACACACACACACACAAGATAAATAGGAGATGATTTTGGAGGGAAGAAATTATGTTCAGCATTAAGGGGAACTAGGAAAGTCTTCCTCTAGAAAGTAGTATCGTGTTTGAGACTTAAGTAAAGGAGGAAGCCAAGAGATGGAGCTGAAGAAGAACATTCCAGGCATGTGGAACAACTATAAAAATACAGTCAGGAGATGGAGTGTCTTGTGTAAGGAACACTGAAGAGGTCAAAGTCACTGGATTGCTGCGTTCTTGGGAGAAAGTAAAGTATAAAGAAACCTGGAAAGGTAGTAGGGAGCATAGTTATGAACGTATTTAAAAGGCAAACTATTTTTATTTGATCCTGGACAAAACAAGGAGCCACTGGAGTTTGTTGAATGGGATTGGGAGTGATAGTGATGCAGAATGACTTAGTTGGATGTGCTCTAGGAAAATCACTTTGAAAACTGAGCAAACAGTATTCTGGAATGGGGAAAGTCTTGAGGCAGGGAAACCACCCAGCAGGCTACTGCAATAGCCCAGGCACCAATGTCATGGCAGTGCCAGCAGAGAGAAGGGGGCACATATGAGGGATGTTATAGAGTTTAGGCAATAGATTAGTTAGGGGGCAGTGAAAGGGAGTAAAGAGTCAAGGATGATGCCTAGATTGGGAGGATGAATGCCTGGAAGGGAAATGTTTCTTGAGAAAGTAATAGGAAATTATGAAAAGAAGAGAGATTGGAGGGAAGATGTTTAATATGGGACATGCTTGAGACATTTTAAGGTTTGAAAGGAATCTCTGAAAATTGTACTGAGTCTAGAGCAGTGGTTCCCAAACTTTTTTGACCTACTGCCCCCTTTCCAGAAAAAATATGACTTAGCACCCCCTGTCACATACTATCACTGCCCCCTTACAGTTATTCACCGCCCCCAAATGCACCTGTGGCCATCACCGCTCTCCTGGATCACTGCAGCACCCACTAGGGGGTGGTGGCGCCCACTTTGGGAATCACTGGTCTAGAGGGAGGAAGACTCATTTTTTAAAATTCAAATCTGGTCTTAAACATTTAAAAGCTGTGTGACCCTGAACAAGACATGTAACCTTATTTGCCTCAATTCTTCATCTGTAAAATGAGCTGGAGAAAGAAAAGTCTTCCCCACTGCTCTGCAACTAGTCCCAGGAAAGCATAAATGAACCTGTTTCTGGAACAAGGAATTCTGGTCATAACTCTGAGGGTAAGAAAGAACTGGAAGGCAACTTCCAGGTAAAGTAAAAACTTGGTAAAAACTGGACAGGCAATAAGGTGGCTTGAGTTAGTTTTAGAACTAATTACTTTGTTCTTTGGCTTAAAACTCTTGCTCTTTAGTGTTTCTCTTTAATGAGTTCCAAAGGCAGCTACTTGGCATAATAGATAGAGTGCTGGACCTAGAGTCAGGAAGACTCATTTTTCTGAGTTCAAATCTGGCCTCAATCACTTACTGACTGTTTGACCCTGGGCAAATCACTGAAGCCTGTTTACCTCAGTTTCCACATCTATAAAATGAACTGGAGGGGGCAGCTGGGTAGCTCAGTGGATTGAGATCCAGGCCTAGAAACCGGAGGTCCTAGGTTCAAATCCGGCCTCAGACACTTCCCAGCTGTGTGACCCTGGGCAAGTCACTTGACCCCCATTGCCCACCCTTACCACTCTTCCACTTATAAGTCAATACACAGAAGTTAAGGGTTTAAAAAAAATAAAAAAAATGAACTGGAGAAGAAATGGCAAACTGCTCCAGTCTCTTTGTCAAGAAAACTCCAAATAACTGTTGAAGTAGGAATGCAGATGAAAGCACATGATTTTTCACTTGTTTATTTTAGATTATGTTTTGGGGTTTTGATTTCATAAGATCATTCACTTACAAAAATGAACAATATGGAAATATATTTTGCATAATACATGTATAACTCAGACATAATTGCTTGCCAGTTCTGGGAGTGGGGAGGGAAGGAAAGGAGAGAGACAATTTGGATCATATAACTTCAGAAAACTTATGTGGAAATTTGTTATTACATGTAATTGGTAAAAATAAATAAGTAAAAGAAAACTCCAGATGAGATCACAAAGAGTTGTACATGACTGAAATGGCTGACTGACAATGAATGATTCTCAAATAAAGTTTGCACCCCTTTGTCTGCCATTCAAGATCTCTACAGTCCTTTCTAACCTTGGAGTATATTTACTCCACTCCAAAAACTCTACATTTTGGCCGAACGGTACTATTGTATAGAATGGTACAAACTTGTACAAAGAAATAAGTGCTGAAGCAGTGGTTCCAACTCTCTTTCTATTTCATAGTTTCCTTGGCTGTAAAATGAAGAGGTTGGACCAGATAATCCTTGTAAGGGCTCCTTTCTGCTTTAGGACTCAATAATTCTCCCATTGTCTAGTTACTGCCTGCTAAGACATAAAGACAATATCAACTCTTTTAAGCCATTGTGGGACCACTGAGTATAGCAAAGTTGCAAAAGTCATCGTCTAGAAAGGCAATTTAGGTTAATTTGGAGCTAGAAAATGGGAAAATGATTGTGCTGTTCTTCAAAGGCATAAGGAAAGGTCATCTTTTAAAAAAATACAAACTATGAAAGCCCAAATCTATATAATGAGAAACTCTTCAGCAGAGGTTGGCCATTAGATGATAGAAGAGGGAAAGATTGTTTATTTTTGCTATATCAACCCATTAAATCCTTTTCTAAGTTATAACTGGTATTAGCTCTGCAGTGGTGGAGGGTAGAGAATGAACACCAATGAGATCACATTGAAAAAGGAAATAGCTCCAAATGACTCACTAAGGACTTCTTTATTGCCCTAAGATAGTTTATGCACTAACCAAAAAATGTTACCATTTTATTTTATTTTTAAAACCTTACCTTCTTTCTTAGATACTAAGTATTGATTCTAAGGCAGAAGAGTGGTAAGGGTAAAGCAATGGAGGTTAAGTGACTTGCCCAGGGTCACACAGCTAGGAAGTGTCTGAGGCCAGATTTGAATCTAGGTCTTCCCTGCTCAAGGCCTGACTCCCTGTTCTTTGTGCTGCCTGGCTGCTTCTTACCATTATTTTATTTTTTTAAATTTTTTTAAAACCCTTACCTTCCATCTTGGAATCACTACTGTGTATTGGCTCCAAGGCAGAAGAGTGGTAAGGGTAGGCAATGGGGGTCAACTTACCAAGGTTACACAGCTGGGAAGTGTCTGAGGTCAGATTTGAATCCAGGACCTCCCATCTCTAGGCCTGGCTCTCAATCCACTGAGCTACCCAACTGCCTCCCTTAACATTATTTTAAATGCTGATATTATTTTAGCCATTTCTTTTCTATAGAATATTAAAGATCTCAGAAGGTATCTGATCTAACCCCTCTATTGGATACAGAAATCCCTTTTGTCGGTTGGTCAGTGGTCAGCCAGTGGAAAAATATTTTATTAATCACTAGTAACTACACTAGTAACTATTGCAGGGTAGTATACTGGGGACAAAAAGACAAAAGAAAAATTCTCCCCTTTAAGGACCTCACATTTTAATGGAGGAGACAACATCCCAAACACTGTACAGTGATCTTTCACCTATCACGTTATATTTATTTTATTATTTACATATATTTCAAGACTTTATAAACCCTTCCCACTCTTCTATAAACCTTTTCCACACTCTTATTAACCTACAGTCCCTGAGCCAATCAACCCCCAGGATACAGAACACAGCACTGTGATTGGTTGCCTTCATCAGCCAATAGTGTGTAGCGATAAGTATAACGCCATGATACAGAAGTATATATATATATATATATTTTAAACTCAGGATAAGTGAACCTTGATATAGTGAAAGACAACTGTATTTACAAGATACATGCTGAGTAAAAGGGTGGTAATCCCAGAGGGAAGACAATAGCAGTGGAGGTATTTGGAGAAAGCCTCTTGAAGAATGTGAGATTTGACCTGAATTTTGAAGGAATCTAAAAATTCCTGGACAGAAAGAAAGAAATTATTTCAGATCTGGGGGACAGCCAATAAAAATGCATGGAGATGAATACTAGATTATTATATGCACAGTTCAAGATGGGGTAAGGGAAGGAAATAAGCATTTATATAATTGCCTACTCTGTGCCAGGCATTGTGCCTTAGCAACTTTGCAAATATTATTTCATTTGATTCTCACAAAACAACAATATGTGAGATAGGTATTATTATTATTATCATCCCCCTTTTTATAGATAGAGAAACTGAGGCAGGCAGCAGTTAAGTGGCTTGCCCAGAATCACACAGCTAGTATGTATTTGTGGATGAATTTGAACTCAAGTCTTCCTATTTATAAGTGGAGCACTGGTCCACTTAGCTGCCAGTGACCAGATGACTAGTGCCATTGGATCAGTTATGTGGATCAAAATGTAAGAAGACTAGAGTACAAACAGTCTAGGTTGTGAAGGGTTTTAAAAATTAATAGAAATTTTTTTGCATGATGTTGAAAGTAATAGGAAATCTTTGGGGTTTATTGAATGGGACTGTCATGGTTAGATCTATATTTTATTTTTTTTTAAACCCTTACCTTCTGTCTTGGAGTTGATACTGTGTATTGGCTCTAAGGCAGAAGAGTGGTAAGGGTAGGCAATGGGGGTCAAGTGACTTGCCCAGGGTCACACAGCTGGGAAGTGTCTGAGGCCCGATTTGAACCTCGGACCTCCTGTCTTTAGGCCTGGCTCTCAATCCACTGAGCTACCCAGGTGCCCCCTAGACCTATATTTTAGAAAGATCGCTTTGCCAACAGAGAGGAGGATGCAGTGGGGAGAGATGGAGAAGAGAAACCAGTCAGAAGACGATAGCAATAGCCCAGGTAGGAGGTGATGAGGACCTAGAATAGGGTGGCATCTATGTGAACAGAGAGAAGGGACATATACGAGAGAGATGAATGTAGACACAATGGGACCTGGCAAAAGATTGGATATGTGAAATCAGGAACGAGACTGAGGTTTCAAGCTTTGGTAACTAGGAGAATAGTGGTACATTCAATGGCAATATGGAAATTCCAAAGAGGGGAGACTTTAGGGGGAAAGATAATGGGTTCAGTTTTGGATGGGTTGAATTTAAGATGCCAATAAGGTATCTAGTTTGAGATGTCCAATAGATGGTTGGTGAGATAAGATTGGAAGTCAGGAGGAAGTTAAGGGCTCGATAAATAGTTCTGAAAATCATCTGTATGGAAATGATCATTGTACCCATGGGAGCATGTTGAAATCACTAGAAATCACTAACTAATGACTAGTTAGATAGAAGTAGCAGGATGGAGTAATGTCACAAAAATCAGATGAGGAGTGAGCATTCAGGAGTGGGTGATGAACATTGCCAAAAGTTATAGAGAAGTCAAAAGAATGAAGATTGAGAAAAGGCTATTAGATTTGGCAATTAAGAGATCATTGGTAATTTTGGAGTGAGCAGTTTCAATTGAATGATAAAGCTGGTTTAGAAGAGACAAATTGAAGACACCACTGTAAACAGCTTTTTCACATTGGAGTTTAGCCATGAAAGAGAGGAGAGAGAGAGATGTAGGATGACAGCCAGCAGGGATGGCAGAATCAAATGAGTTGGTTTTTTTAAAGATGGAGGAGACATAAGTGTGTTTGTAGGCAGGAGGGATATAGCCAGGAGACAGGGAGATTGAAGATTAGTGAGAAAGAGTAAATGATAGAGGAGGCAATTTTCTGCAGAATATTGGATGGAATTGGAGCAGATTTACTTTAAGGAGAAAGTGTCATCATGTGGCATAGTAGTGAAGTTGGAGATAGTGGGAGAAAACATTGGAATGATGTAAGATGAAGAGGAGGAGACAAGCCAAGTCAACAAGTATTTATTAAGCATTTAATATATACCAGACACTGTACTAAGAACTAGAAATACAAATATGAACAGAACAATCTTGGAGCTTACATTCTAATGGGAGAAGATAACACGTAAAAGAAAGCTAAAAAGGTATCTGTGTGGAAATGTTGTGGAAAAAATCTTGAAAGTCAGGACTGAAGACATGGCTCGCCTGGCTACTTAACTTAATTAAAGATCTGAGAGGAGCCAATTAATTGGAGGAAATAGAAATAGGGACAGAGTATACTTCCAATGTAAGAAGACCAGGGGTGGAGTAAACTTCTGGGGTGAGGAGTCTACTGTGGCATGGTGGAGGAAATCTGGAGAGAAGAGGTAGCACTTGGTGGATAGCCTCAGTTTTTTTCAGTGAAGTATGAAGCAAAGCTGAGATGCTAGGGAGTGGGATACCATGGATGGTTTGAGAAGAGATGGAAAAACTGCTGTAGTGAGTGAAACAGAGGATCTTTTGGATGATATGTGCCTTTCCACAGTGAAGATCCAGTTGAAAAGCAATAATAAATTTGTAGCAGTATGTGAATAGGAAAAAAGGAGTGGTTGAAGTAATTCAGTATTGGGGCTTATCAAGGCATCAGCAATAAGATAAGAGGCAAAGAATTCAAGACCCTTTTTAATATACTTCTGAATGAGTAATTATTAAATCTGTGCTTGAACACCACCAGGAAGAGAGAATATGGCATACTCTGTGTGTTGTCTAGCCCATATGGATGTCATGTTCCAGCATTAACTCAAATGAATTTTTCAGTCCACTAAGAAAGGGGATCAGCCTCCAAGTGGGATGCAAAAGAGGAAAGATAAAATTAGCATGGGGATGAGGAGGCATTTTGAAAAAAACTCTTCTCTTTTTTTCCTATATACATTCTCTTATGGTAACTACATGAGCTCTTTGGATTCAACTATCACCTCTCTGTAAAGAATTCCCAAATCTTTATGTCTATTCCTAATGTTTCTTCTGAAATCTAATCCCACATCAACAATTGTCTGTTGAACATAGACATACAGTAAGCTCCTCAAACTCAATATGTTCAAAATGGAATTTATAATTTTCCTCAAATCCATTCCTTCTCTAAACTTTTCTGTAACTGTTGAGAGTACACCTATCTTTTTAGCCATCTATATTGGAGTTTACCATCTTGGAATCATCTTTGATTTTTCTTTCTCCATCAATACCCATAACCAATTAGTTGCCAAGTTCTTTTGATCCTACCTTCACAACATCACAGTCATTGCCTTCTTTTGGTTCACATAGTCTCTGTGTGACTTCATTCCTTGTTACCTCTCATCTGGACTATTGTTAAGAGCCTCCTAATTGGTTTCTCTGCCTCTAGTTTCTCCCCACTCTAATCCATATTCTTTAAAATTTGAAAAGTGATATTCCTAAAACACAGATCCTACCTCATGGCCCTCAGCCCTGCTCAAATTGATTCTAGCATAAAATAGAAATTTAAAAGGCAGGTATTTAAAACCTCTACAATTGGTTTCTCTAGTCTTATTTCAAATGCTCAAATTCCTAAACTCTTTGTTCCAATCAACCTGGTTTGCTTGGTATTTATCATATACAATAGTCTAACTTTTGAATCTGTGCCTTTGAACAAAAGATCCCCTATGCATGAAATACATTTCCTCCTCCCTTCTGCCTGATAGAATCCTTAGCTTCTTTCAGATGACATCTCAAGCTTCACATCTTCCTCAATACCTTTTCCGACTTCCCTCACTCCAAACTTTTAGCATGCTTTCCCTCTTGAAATTACTTTGTCTTTGCTTACTTGTGTACATACTAAATTGTTCCAGCAGAACATCACCTTCTGGCAGAGCAGATGGAGAATCTCCATTTTACTGGGAGAATTATAGTCAGTGGCTTCTTGATCATCCAAATTGTTTGAGTGGCCATGTTAATGCCACAGGAGAGTCGGAGAGGGTCAACTACCAGTGGCAAGTACTTAGAGGGCCTGAGGGTCTGAGTGTACTGGGGAAAGGGGGGTATCTGAGGTCTCTCCCAAGGAGTAGGGGAGAGGGAAAAGGGATCAGCTTCCAAGTGGGATGCAAAATAGGGAAGATAAAATTAGCAAGGGAATCAGGAGGCAGAAAATTCTGGACAATGAGGAGTAGATTGGAGAGCTCTAAAGCTTCCTAACAACAGCTCTTCTCTTCACTCTTTCTTCTTCCTTTCTAGCTTTCATAGTAGTGCCAGACTCTTCTTCATCAAGCATTGATGTGGTTATGTCATGTCTTTGATCACAAATCTTCCTTAGAGCCTACTGGTTAAAAAAAGAGAGAGGGAAGATAAAATTAGTAGGGAAGTTTTATGGGAGAACTCTTTGTGGTATCTGCTCCACTGGGTCTACTAGTGCCTGGTGAGATGTGAGTGGCTAAGAAGAATGGAAAAGTGCTACACTTGGTCTCAAGAGAGACAGCAATTCAAGTTCCTCCTCTGAAATAAAGTAACCATTCCCCCTGTGATCCTCTCTAGTGATTTGTGAATCCTTGGCCCAGACTACCATTTCATAAGATACTCAGGTAATATTCACTTTACTCCTAAGCTATGCTTCTCCTCTCCAACAGGCTTTCTCCCTCCTTCCAGCTCATCCCTTATTAAAATAGGAGCCTCATTGAAGGTAGAGATGGATTTTTTGCTTTTATTTGTATTTTCACTGCTTAATATACTTCCTGGCACAGAGCAGATACTTAATAAATTCTCTTTCTAATATAATTTAATGTATTGCAATAGTTCAATAGAGTGAAGAATTGTAGCATGTTGTTCAGTTGTTTTTCAGTCTTGTCCAACTCTTTGTGACTCTATTTGGACTTTTCTTGGCAAATACTGGGGTGGTTTGCCATTTCTCAGGTTCATTTGACAGATGAGGAAACTGAGGCAAACAAGGCTAAGTGACTTTCCCAGGATTACACAGCTAGTAAGTGTCTTGAGACCAGGAAAAGGAGTCTTTCTGACTCCAACCTTGGTACTCTATCCATTGTGGCTGTAAATGCCAACCTTTCAAAGGATTTTTTTTGTTTTATGCTAGGAATGAATCAACAAACATTTATTAAACAGTTTCTTTATGCCTGTTTGTACTATGGTAGTGATAGTAGGAATTGAAAAGAAGAGACAAATATGAGAGAACAGCATTTATGGTCATTTCCAAAGGGTTGTGGTGTAGGAAAAGGATTAGATTTATTAACTGACATTTGCATAGTGCTTTAAGATGTGCAGAACGCTTTATATACTTTAATGTGTTTGATCCTTATAACACTTCTGTGGTTTTGTACTTTCCTCATTTTATAGATGTGAATATTGAGACTCAGAAAGTTTAAATGACTTGTTAATGGTTATGCCATATTTTCACTCACAAATCTTCAAGTATTCCTCAGAGCCTAGTTTGTATAACCCTGGGCAAGTCACTCAACCCCAATTGCCTAGTCCTTTTTGCTCTTCTGTCCAAGAGTTAAAAAAACAAAAACAATTTAAATGTTATCTCAAGCATGAAGCATTCCTTGATCTTTGGTCAGAAATTATGTTCCCATTTGGGACATATATTATACTTTGTTTTGTATCTTTCTAATGAATTTATGATACCATGTTGTTTATGAAAGTGGTCTGTATTATTCCCCTAATGTAGTGTAAATTCTATGAGCATTGGATCTAGTTTATTTTGTACCCAATGGAAATTTGGAAATGACCATGATATCCTGTTCTTTCATATCTGTCTCATCTTTTCTATTCCTGCTATCATCACATAGTAATCAACCTATCAATCAATAATGACCTGGAATAAAGAATTTCCCCCTAATCATTTTCTCTGTATAAAACATCTCAATTTCATTCAATCCTCAGATAGCATGATGCCTACTATCCTTACCAACTTGATTATTCTCTTCTAGACACACATCCTATCATTGGCTTTCCTAAAAACAAGGTACTCAGAATAGAATAGAATAGAATAGAATAGAATAGAATAGAATAGAATAGAATAGAATAGAATAGAATAGAATAGAATAGAATATTCTATATATAGTGGGAGCAGTGGCAAAGTCCTTCGGGTATATCATCACTTTTGTCTAGAATAGTATATTTCTTCCTATTATTGGAGTCCACAATTGAATTAGTTCTTTAGGGATGTCATGTTCCAATATCAACTCAAATGCATCTTGCAATCCACTAAGATCCTTGTGAACCATTGTGTAGTCAAGTCACCATCACCCATGCTTTTGTGGCTGTATTATTTTAAACAAAGTGTAGGAATTTACACTTATCTCTATTAAATTTCCTCTTATTATCTCTGACCCATCATTCCGACCTGTCAAGTACTCTTAAGAATAACAAAAACAGAATGACCTCTTAGCAAAGAGGAATTTGAGATTCTCTTTTAAGTGTATCAGCAATTTGAGTCAAAATTAATTTCTTCAAAATGAATAAGAACAACTACTTACAGGATCAGGGGTTGAAGATGATCCTTGACAAGGTCATTCGGTCTCTGGAGACAGGGTCAAATCCAAATCTTTCCCAACAAATGGAATTCTCTACAGTGAAGGCAATATAAGTGGAATTCTAAGATAGAAAACTCATTAATGTATAATTCAAATAAACAATGAGTAGTAAGTAAAACATTTGAAGAAAGCTAGAATAATTGTATCAAATCTTTCAGTTTTGAGGAAGTGAAATTGTAGCAGGGCACTGAGGATTAGTGCCTGTTAGGGTATATATGGGACTTTAACTGTATCTGAAAAGAAGGTCATTTTTTCCCTCCATCCCCAGGTGAAATCTTCAGAGAAGTAAGAGGGACATGCAAAGATCAAAGCATTTCATCCTCTACTATATTTCCTTCATAAGATTTTTATACATAATATGTGATATGTCTTCTATCACAATATGAGCTCCTCATGGCCTATACATGTTAATTTTTCCTACTATTACAGGCCCCTGGAAACTGAATTCTAACCTACTATTCCAACCTTATTTCACATTAGCTCCCCTTACACTGAGCTCATACTGTCCTCTGCAGAATCACCACAGAACAGCCAGTAGCCAATTCTCGTTTGCTAGGATTTACCAAAATGGAACTACTCCTTTTTCTCCCAGAGAAGAGTGTATTTCTGCTCCTAACCTTATCTTTGTTTCTTTAAAGATTACATTTTGCTTCTACCTAAATACTAGAAGTCAATATCCCTATGAAATTGAGGTTAATCCAATGTATTATTGGTCTGTATATACTTTTGTTTGCTCAAGGGAAGTTGAGAGAGAGATTATTTTCTGCTACACAGAGAGAGAGAACTCGAAATCACCAGGGTTTCCTTAGCTGGGTGCTTGAAATGAACGGAAGAGATTGTATTGATGAATACTATTATCACTCCTTAAAAGCAGGGAAAAGAATAAACCGTGCGAATCAAGACTGTCAGGGATTCCCCTGGATATGACTGAGTCAGCAGTGAAAGGGAAGCTTTTTCCACAGCTCCTCTGAGGCGGTGGCCTCAGGCACTTTCTTTTCTATTCCTGAGGCAGGTTCTAGGCAATATCTATCAACAACAGGATAGAGCCAGAGATGATGACTAGACAGAGAATCATGCTTGAAGAGAGGAGGTGGGATAATGGGCTTTGGCCACATGGGGACAGTGGCCAGAGAGAGAAAATAGCTAGTTTTCTTCATCAGTCAGATAACTTTGACTTCCAGACATTTTTTCAATATTGGAGGACAAGTAACATAAATGGAGAGACCTTTGACCTGATATATAAGCTAGTGACTCCTTCCATTGGTGCTCTCTCTTCCTTTCCATGACAGTGGATCTCCCCCTACCTGTGAAATGACACCTTTTCTTTCTCCTTTGCTTTATTGCCCTCCTCCCAGTCATCTCTGTGCAGATATTACTCAAGACCAAAGTCCTCTTGTCTTTCAGCATTTTCTCTTGGTATTCCCATCTATTTCCATGGATGAAATTATCCCCTTCATAGATAAGGCTCCCAATATTAAATTCATGCATATGTATATGAATTGTGAATGTATATATACAAATGTGCACATGTATATATTATGTCTGCATATATATGTTTATGTAATATGTATGTGTATATTTATATTTGTGTATATGTGTATAACATACAGGTATCTAAATGGCCAGATTAATGGAGGGACAAGATGAATGGATGGTTAGATAGATAGATAGATAGATAGATAGATAGATAGATAGATAGATAGATAGATAGATAGATAGATAGAGTTCTAGTCTTTCCATAGAATTCCAAAATTCTAGTCCTGAATCTCCTGCTGGAAATGCCCACCTGTATGACCATATCTTAAATTCATCATGTCCAAACAGAATTCATCATCTTCCCACTTTAACCATACCTCCTCTAAACCTTCTCATTTGTATTGATGGCACTACCATACCCTCATTTATGTAGGCTCAATTCTTTAGAGTCCTTTTAAATTATTTCCTTTCTCTGATTTTCCATATCCAATCAGCTGGAAAGTCCTACTTATTACGTCTTTTCAATATCCCTCACAAAGTTTCCACTCCTTTCTGCTCCACTATCATCAGCCAAGTTCAAGCTATACAAAAAATATTTAGAACATTTTTTGTGGTGTCAAAGAACTGGAAACTATGGAGATGACCATCAATTGAGGAATAGGTGGATTAATTAATGACATATGAATATAATGAGATATTATTGGGTTATAAAAATAATGAAAAAGTTTCAGGAGTAGCTAGGTGGAATAGTGGATAGAAAGCCAAGCTTGGAGAAAGGATGTCCTGGGTTTGAATTGATCTCAAGACACTTCCTATCTGTATGACTATGGGCAAATCACTTAACCTCAGCTGCCTAGCCTTTACTCCATTTCTGTCTTGGAACCAATATTTAGTACCAATTCTTTTTTTAAAACATTTATTTATATTTATTTTTTGAAAAGTTAAGTAAGGGATAAAAAAAGAGATAGTTTCAGAGAGTAAGGTATATGAACTGATGCAAGACAGACTAAGCAGAACTAGGAGAACAATTTGTCTATAACAAAGCATTGTAAAAACAAACAATATTAAAAAACTTAAGAACCAATGATGAAGAAAACTATCTTCCTCCAGGACCAAATATGCAGAATGAGACACACATTTTTGGATATGGCCAATATTGAAATTTATTTTATTTGATTTTGCATATGTGTTATAAGGCTTTTTCTCTTCATTGGAGGGGAAGGAAAGTGGAAGGGATTAAAAATGTTGATATAGAAAAAATATTTTTAAAAGTCTAAGAAAAATCATAGAGATACAATGAAGACTTGAAGGGATATGAAAAACCATCTAGTCCACCCTCTCATTTTTATTGAAAGAATTTTTTTATCATTTACATGTAATAACAAATTTCCATTTTCCCAAGTTATATGATCCACATTGTCTCCTTCCCTCCTCCCCTCCCTTCTCCTGGAGCTGGCAATTCAATCTGGGTTATACATGTATTATCATGCAAAACTTATTTCCATATTGTTCATTTTTGTTAGTGAATAATCTTATAAAACAAAACCCCCAAAACATATACCCAAATAAATAAGTGAAAAATGTACGTTTTCATCTACAATACTACTCCGTTATTTCTCTGGAGGTGGATAGCATTTTGTCTTATAAGTCCCTCAGGATTGTTCTGAATCTTTGTATTGTGGAGAATGGTTTAGTCTATCACATTTGGTCATTTCACAATATTGCTGTTACTGTATATATTGTTTTCCTGGTTCTGCTTATTTCACTCTGCTTCAGTTTATGGAGGTCTTTCCAGCTCTTTCTGAAGTCATCATATTCATCATTCCTTCCAGCACAATAGTATTCCATCACCATCACATGCCACAATTTGTTCAGTCATTCCCCAATTAATAGACAGTTTAGTTTCCAATTCTTTGCCACTACAAAAAGAGCAGCTATAAATATTTTTGTACAAGTAGGTAATTTCCCATTTTTGTGTATATTTTTGGGATATAGACCAGAGAGTGCTGTTACTGGATCAAAGAATATGCATTGTTTTATAGTCATTTGAACAGGGGTCAGCAACCTTTTTGGCCATGAGAGCCATAAATGCCACATTTTTTTAAATTTAATTTCATGAGAGCCGTACAGTGCTCACAGTGCATGCTCCTGTAACAGCACCTGAAAAAAAATTGACTTTATGGCTCCTGCAGAAAGAGCCATATCTGGCCTTCAAAAGAGCCACATATGGCTTGAGAGCCATACGTTGCAGACCCCTGCCTTTGAACATAATTCCAAACTGTCCTCCAGAATGGTTGATCAGTTCACAACTCTACCAGCAATACATTAGTGTCCCAATTTTGCCACATCCCCTTGAGGGAAATGGGGATTTCCATTTGTGATATCTACAACCAAATTCAGTTGGGTGACAACTTTTCAGTCCTCCAAACCTCAACCTTGATCCCTCAGCCAATCAGAAAAAGCCCTGTGGTCCAAACTGTATTCTGAGAGGAATGACCCCAACAGAAAACTAGTTTAACTAGTTCTGTATCAGAGCTCAGCTCTGTCTTATGATTAAGGATTGGAGAAAAGAGCATATAAAGAAAGAGGATTCTATAGCAGAAAGATAATCAAGGGTGGGAATTAACATGAGTTAGATTTTTTTTTGGATATACTATAACCTCTGATTTTTCTCAGCTAATGAGGAAACAGGGGAGGGTTTCCTGTGCCAGACTTGGGAAATATATCCTTTCATGCCCGCCCTCAAGGTGTGCCTATTACCAAACTCCTGTTGGGCACACACTCTTGCAAGGATGTTAATAAAAGAGCTTTTCTACTTCATAATTGAGTAAGAATTTTCTTTTTAGGTAAGACAATGTTTCTCACACCCTCCAACATTCAACATTTTCCTTTGCTGTCATATTGCCCAAACTGATAGGTATGAGGTAGTCCCTCGGAGTTATTTTAATTTGTATTTCTCTAATGAAGAGGGATTTAGAACATTTTTTTCACATGATTATTGATAGCTTTGATTTCTTCATCTGAAAAGTGCTTATTCATATGCTTTGACAATTTTTCAATTGGGGAATGACTTGCAACCTTATACATTTGACTTGGTTCTCTAAATATTTCAGAAATTAAACCTTTATCAGAGAAATTTGTTATAAATCCCCCATCCCCAGTTTGTTGAATATAAAATTATTCATTTTATATCTTGTAATGTTCTCCATCTCTTTTTTGGGAATAAATTCTTCCCTTGTCCAGACATCTGACAGGTAAACTGTTCCATGTTCCCCTAATATAATATCAGTCTTTATGTCTAATTCATATGTCCATTTTGATCTAATGGTGCTATAGGGTATGAGATATTGATCTACATTTAATTTTTGCCATACTGTTTTACGGTTTTCCCAGCAGTTTTTGTCAAATAGTGAGTTCTTATCCCCCAAACTGGGATATTTGGGTTTATCAAATTCTAGATTTCTGAAGATTATCCCTAATCTATTTCACTGATCCACCCTGGTTGCCCCTCTTTGTGTCTTTCTTATTTACTTTTTTATTAGGTTTATCTAGTTCTGAGAGAGGAAGGTTGATGTTCCCCACTAGTATAGTTTTACTTTCTATTTCCTCCTTAAGCTCCTTTAGTTTCTTCTTTAAAAATCTTGAGGCTATATCATTTGGTGCATATATGTTAAGTACTGATATTACTTCATTGTCTGTACTACCTTTTATCAGGATGTAATTACTTTCCCTATCTCTTTTAATCAAATCTATTTTTGCTCCCCTCCCCACTACCTCTTTTCTTATTCCCTGGTAAGATAGGATTCTATAGCTCAGTAATTCTGGCTATTATTCCCTCTCTGAGCCAATTCCAATGAGAATAAGGTTTAAGTGTTGTCTGTCATCACTCTCATCTTCTCCCCACAGTTGTTTTTTTCCTGGTACCTCTTTATGTGATATAATTTAGCCCATGTTACCTCTCTTTTCCCAGTTCTCTCAGTGTAATCCTTTTTTAATCCCTTAATTTTTTTATGTCATTCTAAATAGTTTACTCCCATACCCTCTGTCTATGTATACTTCTTATAATTACTATGATGATGATAAAAAATTTTAGAGTTACAAATACCATCTTTCCATGTAGGAATATAAACAATTTGACCTTATTCAGTTCCTTACATTTTTTCTCTTGCTTATTTACCTTTTTATGTTTCTCTTGAACTTTGTATTTGGACATCAGATTTTTTGCTTAGGTCTGGTCTTTTCTTCAGGAATGCTTAGAAATCTTCCATTGGGTATTTTTATCTCTTTTTCCAGTTCTACTTTTCATGGAACCCTTTTCTTTCACTGGATTTTTTTACCTCTTTTTCCAGTAGGTAAATTCTTTTTTTTTTAGAAACTCTTTTTTCCCCATTTTTTGTGCCTCTTTTTCCACTTAACCAATTTTGCTTTTTAAGCTATTATTTTATTTTTGCACTACTTTCATTTCTTTCCCCCATTTTTCTTTCACCTCTCTTATTTGATTCTTGAATTTCTTTCTGAGTTCTTCCAGCATCTGAGACAAATTGCAATTTTTCTTTGAAGTTTTACATGTGGTTGCTTTGTTCTCATTGTCCTCTACTGAATCTCTGCCTTGCTCTTCTTTGTCTCCCTAGAAATTTTCTGTGGTTAGTGTTTCTTTTTCTGTTTGCTCATTTTCTTTTTTTTGCCTATAGACTAGGAGTTCTGAAAACTACTAATTCTGTGTCTAGGCTTGCAGGACTCAGCACAATGAGCTATTTTACCCTGAGACTAGGGGTTTCAACACAGGCTTGAAAGGGTCAAGTGCTATGAATTTTTGGGCTTCACTGCTGGCTGGTGACAAGATTTAAGACTTTGAAGGATGGGTGTGAGGTACTCTTCTTTTGTCTTAGACAGGGTCCTGGGATCCCAAAGTTGACCTATGCAAAGGCTCAGATTGTGGTGCAGTAGGTGGAGAGTGGTTGACCCACATTCCTCTGTGTAGTTTTATTTCTAATTCCCCCTTTTCCCATGAAAATTGATTCTCTCTGCCTATATTTCAAGTTGTTTTCCATAGGAGAACCCCCTCACTCTAACTCTTTGTTGGTTCTATGACTCCAGTTGTTTTGAGGTACTATTTTAAGGTTTGATTTGAGAGAATTCTTGAAGTGGTTCTAGTTTTTGCTGCTACTAAGCCACCATCTTGGCTCCATCCCCCTTCTCCCTCTCATTTTTTAGACAAACAAGCTGAGACTTAAAGAAGGACCGTGAGATCAAAGATTTAGAGCTAGAAGAGACTTCAGAGTCCATTTGGTCCAAATCCTTTATTTTATAGATGAGTAAACTGAGGCTCAGAATTTAAGTGATTTTCCTAAGTTCATATAAGTACTAAAGGCAAGTCCCCAAACTCCAAAGCCAACAATCTCCACTGTTCCAGACAAACTTCATTTTGTATACCTTACCATTCCATTAAATTTTCAGCAGGGCAGAAGATATCTGAGAAGAAAAATATTTGAAGTATTTATGACCATCATGTGGCTGGGGATAGTTTGGCTATGAAATCAAGGCACTTCTCTCTCCTTTTTTCTTTTTAAGAAAGCAAGTAATTTAAATCTTTTAGCACTACAATATGACTTGTGTTTGGTGGCAGTTACTAATTTTTAAACCCTGCCAGGCACTGGAGGACACAGAAGGGACATATGTTTTCCCTGTGTTATGTTCCAAATTTGCTTAAAAAAACTCAGGCAATTATGTGAAGGTCTGATTTATGTTTCTATGGAACAGCACAGTAATTCCCTTGTTTTTGTAGCTGTGGTGTTCCAAAACTTATTTATACTGCTGACTTTTCAAAGGAAGTTGGGTAATGATCATAAGATTTTTTTTTCTTTCTGTCATGACATCTGAAAATTTTATGAGTTCTGTGAGATTTAAGAACTTGTCCTGCTTTTAGTGCAAGCAGGAAACATGGTTAACATGATTTTATAGGGAGAGCAGTCACTTCGTTAAGCCTCCATGACTGTCTCTACTTCACTTTTTAAAAAGCCTGTATGTGGGGTCTGAGGCATTTTAGGTTTCACCTCCAGAAAATCCTCCCCCATCCCCTTCCCTCACCCCGGTCCAGGATAGAAATGAGCTCACCCCTCTCAGAGCTCTCAAGAAAATCTGTTTGAATTCCCTGTGAACTTCTTTTGGACCAGACCTATGATTTCATTGGTTATGGAGTGGCCACTATAGAACTTTACTAATGAGGTGTATTGATGACACCTTCTCCACAATGACAATTTGAGATTGATGACTTGAGCTCTGAGAGTTCCATGACTTGTCACACACAGCTAATATGTGGCAAGGACGGTACCTGGACCCTGATCTTTCCCAGGTCCAAGGTCATCTTTCTATCTGCGAGGACTCAGTGATGGGCAACCTTTTGAGCTTAGTGTGTCAAAATTTGCCCAAAAAACGAGCATAATTTGGGTGGTGTGTCACTTTGAGAAAAAACCATAATTTCATGATATTTATATTTTAAATAACAAAAATATATAATTGTAACCTCTAACTGTATTTAATAAACCAAAACAGGTAAATTAATATAGGTAGAATTGTCATCTATAGTGCACAGAGTGTCTTACACTACACTACAGCAAATGTTTCATCCTTGGCATGCGGCCCCATACTTCTCTGTGTGCAGCTGCATGTCATCAAAAATGGCTACGTGTGTCAGCACTGACACGTGTGTCATTGGTTTGCCATCACTTTTTCTTACTGCATTCTTAAGGATATTATTGTCATCTTTGGGATTATCTTATCCCTTTCCTATACTGTAAAATGGCATAGCGGATAGAATGCCAAGCCTGAATTCAGGAAGATTCATCTTCACATGTTCAAATCTAGTCGTAGACATTTATTAGCTGTGAGACCTTGGGCAAGTCACTTCACCCTCTTTGCCTTTGTTCCACATTTTTTAATATAAACTGGAGAAGAAAATGGCAAACCACTAGTGTCTTTACCAAGAAAACTCCAACGGGGATCATGAAATGTTAAGACACTGAAATGACTGAACAACTATAACAAGAAGATCTTTGTTGATGGACACTATTTCATGTTTCATCTTTTTATCCCCAGCACCTAATGCACTACACATGATAAGCTTTTTCATCCATGTTTATTGAAGTCATTTCTGCAAAAGGGACACAATCAGGTCTGATTAAGGTTGTTGATGAACTATCTTTTCCCTTCTCTTTCTCTGTCCTCTTCTTTCCCCCTAGGTGTAGTATTCAAGGAAAATGAACTAACAGTTCAGTTTAAAATACTTTCTTTCTCAAAACCCTCTCCTTTGCCTGTTGAAATATGCAAGGCCCTTAATTGAATGGGAGAGACAGGGACTTGCCTGAACCTAGGTTGGAAAAATTATGTAAAAAAATTGTAATAAAAGGGATACTCTGGAAAAAAGAAGAAAAAAGAAAAAGAAGATCACTTCTGGATGTAGCTAGCTATATGTGGTGAACCCATTATCAAGAGGATCAGAGCCACAGGAAGGAAAAAGAGAAAACTAAAAAGGCAAGGATGTATAGGAAGAGACAAGGGGATGTTTAACGTTAGTTAAAACAGCATTTATCAAGCACTTACTTTGTGCAAGACACAGTGCTAAACCTAGGGATACAGAGGGGAAAAAATCCCTACCCTCAAGGAGCTTATAGTTTAAATTGTTAGAATCACTATTTTAGAGATGGAAAGGATTTTAGGGGTTATCTAGTTCAACTTGTCAACTCTCTGTGACCCCATTTGGGGTTTTCTTGGCAAAGATACTAGAGTGGTTTGTCATTTCCTTCTCCAGTTCCTTTTACAGGGGAGGCAAATGGGGTCAAGTGACCTGCCCAGCATCACACAGCTAGGAATATGTGAGGTCATATTAGAACTCATGAAGACGAGTTTTCCTGATTCCAAGCCCATTGCTCTGTTCACTGTGCCACCTAGCTAACCCAAGTCTGTACAGGAAGTAATGTAGACAGAGCCAAAATTTAATTCTTTCTCCAAATCTAGCACACTTTCCAAGATTGGAAAGTGTGCTAGATTTGGAGAAAAATAATTTAAGGAGAGGGAACACTAACAACCAGGATGGAGAGGATCAGAAAAGACCTTATTTAGGAGGTAGCTCCTTGAAATGATCTAAAATGTCTAAATGGCAGATGAGAGAAGGCACAGCCTGGGCAAAAGCATAGAGTCAAGATATAGAATTTCACTTTAGGGAAATAGCATGTGGGCTATTTTGGCTAAAATGTAGAGTGAGCCCCTGAAGAGGAGTAATGTGAAATTTCTAGAAAGGTAGGTTGGAGCCAGGTTTTTTAGGGCTATAAGTACCCAGCTGAGGAGTTTGTATTTTCCTTTAGAGAAATGGGGCTGGCTGCTGAAGATACTGGAGCAGGGGAGTGCTGTGGCTAACTTGCACTTTAGGAAGTTATTTTGGCTACTCTGTGGAGGATGGATTGGAAGAGGAGAAATTAGAAAGTGAGAGCTGGATTAGAGAGCTCTAAAGCACTTTATTGCATAAAAATCAGTTGTATCCTAGGCTTTCTTCCCACACCTGGGCTAATACAAGAGGATGTACTTATATAGACGCTAAGGCTACCACTCGTCATCCTTGCTTGGGACATTCATAACAATAAAATGTGGTTTTATCCACTGCTAGAACAAGCAGGCAAGTAGGAATGGAATCATAGATTTAGAGGTGAAAACGACCTCAGAGGCCAGTTTATCCAACCTCTTCTTTGTATTAATAAGGAAAATTAAAATGAGGTTAATCAGCTTACCTAGGTCAAGATGAAGATCAGAGTAGGGATTAGAACCCAAGTATCCTGATTCCAGAGTCATTATTCCTTTCACTAAGCAGTACAGTGGATAGATAAGAGTGTTAGAGTGTTTGCTAGAAGTCAGAAAGACATCTTCCTAAATTCTAATCTGGCCTCAGACACTTACTAGCTGTGTGATCCTGTGCAAATCACTGATACTTGCTTGCCTCAGTTTCCTCATCCATAAAATAAACTGGAGAAGGAAATGGCAAGTATCTTTTCCAAGAAAACCCCAAATGGGGTCACAAAGAGTCAGACGAGACTGAAGTGACAGAAACTCTTTTCACTGTAGTCATGACACGAATAAGGTGAAATGACTTCAGGTCATGCATGGAAGGGGATTGATTAGAAGAATAAAGTTTCCAGAAGTTTGGAATTAAAATAGGTCAAATAAAATGAAACTGAATGTCTAGAATTTTTTTGGAAATCATGGTAGAACAGGGAAAGGATAGAGATGAGGAAGGAACAAAGATGATCAGATCACAGACCCAGAGCTGAAAAGGTCCTCAGAGGCCATCTAAATCAACCCTATTTTTCCAGATGAGGAAACAGACCTAAAGGGGCTAAGTACTTCTCTAACGTCACACAGCAAAGCAAAGGAGATTGGATTTAATCACAGGTTCTGACTTAATAGTCAACAAACAATACATTTTAGAGGGTCCACAACCAAAGTAATATTTTATTTGGGGAATATAAAATCAATTGTGCATATTTTTGGATTGTTGATAGTTATAATATTTTAAAAGATATGAAACCTCAAAAAAATTAGAAAAATGCACCAACATTCTCATGCCCTCCCCCATGCCACCCAATTTCAAGGGGAGGGAGGGAGAATTTCTTGAAACAATTGTCTCTCTCCACCACCAATTTCCCCCCTTCTTTCCTGTGCCTTTCATATCTCAAGACTCATGACTAGAAGTCATCTCCTCTCTAAGCCTCCAGCCAGCCCTCTGTTAGAGCTCAGAACAAAGGCTGATTTTTCTCATATGTGCTGTGTTCAAAACTAGATGTCAGGGTGGCTTAAGCCATAAGCTCTTCTTATGGACTGTGCATGAAGTCTGGTCCAAGGGCCATTTGAATTCTTACCGGGTGGTAATGTTTTTCTTATGTCAGGGGAAACAACCCATCAGCATCACATCATAACCTTTCACATTCCATGCTTGCACAGAGTTAGAACCCTTCCCCCAATCCAACTCCTTTCATCTTCCCTCTTAAATTCCTTTTACCCCAAAGTGATTGGCACATAAGTTTTAAGGAGAAACCTCAGCACTGCCTTTTCTTTTTTCTGACCCCCAATAGCATGGCTGTTTTCTCTTGGGAAGCAGCTGGTTTTGTTCCTTGATGAGTATCTATGAAGCAGCAATTAAGGATATTGGGTAGATGAATGTTCTGGGGCCTGGGGGAAAGGGGAGGAAATTTACCTCAATCCTTTGAGAAGGGGTTCATAAATGGTTTCACTCTTGCAAGACTATGAATATTCTAATCATTTCAGATTTGGACACAGAGTAAGTGCTACTTCTCTGTGGGGACTGTGATAACAAGCACACAGATGTCAGAAAATGGCCCGGCTGGTTGAAATGAACAATTCCCCCATTCTCCAGCCTCTTCTGCTTTGGAAGTCCCCATTGGACTGGGCTCTGATAGTCTGGGAGAAATAACCACAGCCTAACTTTATAGTCTGGGTGAGCTAGATGGGACCCCCCATAACTATTTATTTCTTAAAATCTGGCAGTTTGAGGGCTTTCTAGCTGCATGGTATTATGGATACGATAGAATTTTGGAGCTGGAAGGGTCCCTCAGATTGATCATTCTAATTTTCTCATTTTATAGATGAGGAAACTGAAACCTAGAGAGGCCTCCTCATTAGTCACTCAGGAGTTAGAATAGTAGGATGGAAGGCTAATCTGGGACCCTCAACCTTCTAGGTTAAAGCTTATTTTTTTTAAACCCTTAATTTCTGTTATACACAATAACTGTGTATTGGCTCCTCGGTGGAAGAGTGGTAAGGGTGGGCAATGGCGGTCAAGTGACTTGCCCAGGGTCACACAGCTGGGAAGTGTCTGAGGCCGGATTTGAAACTAGGACCTCCTGTCTCTAAGCCTGGCTCTCAATCCACTGAGCTACCCAGCTGCCCCCAAAGCTTATTTTAAAAAAAAACTATATAACTAGGTCTTCATTAGTGCCAATAATGAATCCCATGAAGTGGTCATGTGTATTAGAATTTGCCCTATTAGATGTTATAATTATGTAAAATATATTCATTGGCTACATTTTGATGGAAATCTTCAGTGTGAATTTTTAAAGATGCCATTATTTTATGGGATATATTTATGGGTCTCTAATCAGGACCCAGCAGTAAATGACTTGAACAAATCTATTTGCCTGGGAGGGTCCAAGATGACCTCTTTATTTTGACATCCATAAAGGAGAAAAGAAATGAGGGGAGTGAAAAGAAGTCTGGATTTTGAAGCAAAAAGTTTGGATGAGAGCTTTGCTACTTTCTAGATGTATGACTGAAGGCAAGTCAGTTAATCTCTCTGAGGTTTCTCAGTCTGTAAAATGGGGACAATTATATTTATATGCCCTTGCTCACAAGGGAATTTTGAAGGTCAAATCAAATAATATTCCTAAGTCTTATATAAATGTCATATTCCTTCTTCTTCTCTTCCGGCTTTTCCTTTCTCTTGACTCCTGCAGCACCTACCATGGGAGCCCTGCTGCCCTCTTAGGGAGATCCTGAACTCTTGAGAGCTGATTGTTAAAATTTCAGCGAGAGAAAATGATTGATATTGAAAAATGTTTTACATGATTACACACATAAAATCTATATCCGATTGCTTGCTATTTCAGGGATGGGGAGGCATGAGAAGGAGGGAAGGAGGGAAAGATTTTAGAATCAAAATTTAAAAGAAAATAAGTGCTAAAAATTGGAAAATAAAATAAAATTTCAGTGTGAACATTTACAGGTCAGAAATTGGCTAACATGAATCAGAGCTCAGTTTATTGTTTTGTTGATTAGCTTGAGAAAATGACGAAGAAAATGTTAATATTTTAGATTTAACTTAAAAGTATATTGTGCATGCTTTCGGGGTGGGGGGAAGAAGGGTCAAGCTGGTTGTTAAACATTTATTAGCATACTCCTGGTAAGCACACCCATTATATTTACATCCCAGATCCTGATGCTTTACTATGATTATCTTTCTGACAAGTTTCAAAGATGTTCTTTTCACTTCTTACTCTGAATATAATAATCAAACTAACAATATGATTGCTTCTGGAGAAGAGCTTGTCAATCAACTATTCCATGGATCCACTTGCCATCTCCATGACTTTCAGAGCAAAGCAACCTTTCTTAATGACATTTTCCTATATGTGTTCTCTCCCCTTATTAGAAGGACAGTTCCTTAAAGTCATAGCCCCTCTCTTTTGTATTTGCTTCTGTGGAACTTAGCAGAGTGCCTGACACATTATAATAGTTTAAGAAATGCTTTTTTATCTTTTCATTTAATTTTTTCTCCTCTTTCTTCCCTTACCCTCTCCCTGTATCATGATATAGTAAATAAAGGGCTGGTTTGGGAATTAGGAACACTGGGGTTAAAATCCTGTCTCTGACACCTACTGGACAGTGTAGCAATGGACAAATCATGTAATCTTTCTGAGCCTTAATTTGTTCATTCATGAAATGGTTTTGATTATACTTGTATCTACAGGTTGTTGCACAGGGTTGTTACAAGTCTCTAATGAGGTATCTTATCTAAGGTACTATATAAAAGTTACAGTTGTTATTAGAAAAAATACATAGATGCTCATTATGGCTCTAGCTTTAGGGCTCAGAGGAAAAGCTATGAATTGACAAGATGAATTCAGGCAAGATGGTAGGAGAGAGGTTCAAGTTCACTGGTGGCAAAGATAATTTCTATATTGGATGGAGGCCTAGAGACGGGAGGTCCTAGGTTCAAATCTGGCCTCAGCCACTTCCCAGCTGTGTGACCCTGGGCAAGTCACTTGACCCCCATCGCCTACCCTTACCACTCTTCTGCCTTGGAGACAATACACAGTATTGACTCCAAGACGGAAGGTAAGGGTTAAAAAAATATATATATATATATACACACACATATATATATATATATATATATATTGGATAAGATGGAAAGAGTTTTCATTCTCCCTCCGTCCATCCGTTTTTTTCTTTCCCTTTTTTTCTCCCCCTCTCTTTTCAGACTTCAACCAGTCTCTCCCATTCCCCTCACTATCTCAGTCAAAGGAAAAAAGTGGGACTTTTGTAATAGAATTGAGACTTGGAAATAAAATGAAAACACAGAAAATTGAGAGGTCTTTTTTGAAATTTTGCAGGAAAAGCTCAAACTAACTTCACAATGCTACATATAAGAGAGACAGAGAGAGAGAGAGAGAGAGAGAGAGAGAGAGAGAGAGAAAGAGAGAGAGAGAGAGAGAGAGACAGAGACAGAGACAGAGAGACAGAGAGACAGAGAGACAGGGTGAAAATTTATGACATTCTATAGAAAATTAATAGACACTTATGTAGGTAGCACACCTGCAGTCCAATTTGTATTTATTTCATTAGCAAGATATTACTACTCATCTTCCTTTTAAAATTGTATTTTCTTTTTCTTTCAATAAGATTGAACATCAAATGACCCTGGAAGACCTACGAAAACTAAATGTAGCCTTTCAGGTAGGAATTGTCTGGTGGAATTTTTAAAAACTTGGTAGACAAGAGGTCCTCTTTTGGTCTTTTGGTTTTAGAGCCATAACTAGCTTCCTATTTCACATCTTGTTTAAATTCAAAATAGAAAATAAGAAGGACTCTTCACTGATTTGTGACAACAGAGTGGAGGTAAGACGTGGCCATGCTGTGAGAGCTCCCCTATTACAATAGGGGTGTCAAACTCAGATGGAAATAGGGGCCACTAAGCCACACATAAGGATCTTTGCTTCAGCACATTGATTTATTAAACCATTTTATACTTTATTGTATTTTTATTTACTTTGTTAACTATTTCACTGCGACTTGGGAGCATTGTAGAGGCACAAGGCTATGAGTTTGACATCTTTGCTGTAAAGGGCTTTTTTATCCACCATCAGGACACAGAAACATCATGGAACTTCAGCTAATGATATGATAGTTTCAGAAATGAAAAGTTAATCTACTTAATTGAATACATCAGAGTCAGAGGCTGGATTCTAGATTCAACTGAAGGTCATTTCTATTCCACAAAATGACTAATATGGAAAAATATTTTACGTGATCACACATGTAAAATCTTTATCAGCTTGTTTACAATCTCAGGGAGAGGGGAGAGGTGGGAAGAAAGGGGCAAGGGTGAGAGGGAGAGAAGGAGGGTGGGAAGGAGGGAGGAATTTTGGAATTCAAAATTTTTAAAAAGAATGTTTAAAATTTTTTCCCATTAAATTGGGGGGGTGGAAAATCACTAAAAAAGAAACCCCCAAACTGAAAAGTCATTGCTCTGTTCTCCTAGCTCACTCTTTTTACTTTTAGGAGTTTGAAAAAAAAGGCCAGAAGTTCTTAGACATGGACGTGTTCATATGGATAATGAAGAAGTGTGTGAAGTCACCTAACAAAGTAATTTTCTATATTCTATATAAATATATATATATTTTCTGAAGTTGGAAAGTTTTAAAACCTAATTGGCTTAGACTGTACATTTGTAAGATAATAAAATCATAAGATATTTCATAGTTCACATAGTTAAACTTTCCCATTTTACAGATAAGGTGAAGAGGCTAATGAAGCCCAAGGTCACAGATTAATAGCTGGAAGTGGCCTGAGCAAGCCTCACAATTTTAAGATGAGACTAAGAGACTTTTACAAGGTCACAAGCTGAGATTTGAATTCAGGTCTTCTGACTTCAGTTCTCTTTCCATTATAAATTCTGCCATGCTATCTAAGGCCTTTTTCCATTAAAATTCCAGAATGCTAAGATACTTGGACAAGTCTGAATTAACACATAGTTCAAACTGTAGAATGTTTTATTTAAAGAAATGAAATCATTAGTTTTTCATAAATTCTGCCACAGACTTTAGAAGTCTTGAGAGATCTAGATTTCCCTAAGGACTGGTTTATAATTAGCATACTAATTGTTTTTAGGTATGTGGGTCCTTCTGAAATGCTTTCAGGTCCATGAAAAGTTTAAGTATTTTAATATTCCCCCTGTAATCGAATTTACATGTTAAACAATGAAGAAGGGTTTTACTAGGAAAAAGTAGGCTTTACTCTACCCACTGAACAACTGCTTATATTACAAATGAGCTGCTCTCTATCTTCTTAGTCTCAGGACCATTTTCCACTCTTAAAAATTAGTGAGGATCCCTTTTCTAAAAAAAATTTTTGTTTATGTGAGCTATAGCTATCAATATTTATCATAGTAGAGATTAAAATATCTTAGCAGTATGATGGAGAAAGTTTTGATTGAATGGGTCCTCGGAAAGGGTCTTGAGACTCCCAAGAGAGCCATACTTTGAAAACTGCTGGTCTAAATTAATGAGATTTTATTGTGTTTTCATAAGAATAATTGTTGCCTAGGAAATAGAGTTTTTTAATTTTTCCCTATATAGCTAAATGATAAAATTTAAATTATAAGAAATAAAATAGCCAGACAGTTTTGTGACCATACTCCTCAGAAGCTGAAAGAATATACTCTTTAAAAATCCTGAATTAAAAGATTTATCCACTGTCTCTTGCCTAGAACAAGACATTTGAATTGGAATTTAAGTTTTAAGCTAGTGTTTTTGTGTCTCCATTTTGTGGTAAGATTAATTTTTTTCCCCTTTTTAAAAATTTAGAATATTTTTCCATGGTTCCATGATTCATGATTACCGCCCCCCCCCATTTCCTTCCCCCTCCTGAAGCTGAAAAGCAATTCCACTGGGTTATACATATATCATTGTTCATGTTATAATATACATATGTCATTTCCATGTTATTCATATTTGCAGTAGTGATCTTTTAACATCAAACTCCTAATCATATCCCTATCAAATTACATGATCAATCATATGTTTTTCTTCTGTGTTTCTACTCCCACAGTTCTTTCTCTGGATATGAATAGCATTCTTTCTCATAATTCCCTCAGAACTGTCCTGGGTCATTGCATTGCTGCTACTAGAGAAGTCCATTATATTCGATTATGCCACAGTATATCAGTCTCTGTGTACAGTGTTCTCCTGGCTCTGCTCCTTTCACTCTGCATCAATTCCTGGAGATTTTTTCAGTTCACATGGAATTCTTCCAGTTCATTATTCCTTTCAGCACAATAATATTCCATCACCATCAGATACCACAACTTGTTCAACCATTGCTCAATTGATAAACACTTCCTCATTTGCCACCACCACAAAAAGTGCAGCTAAGAATATATTTTGTACTAGTCTTTTTCCTTTTATGTAAGATGTATTCTTTAAGAGATTCCCATTTTTTCATTTTTTAATTATTTTCCTCTTTTATGAAAAATTGGTCAAAACAAGTACAAAATGGAATCAATTAGCTCATCAAAAAGCATTTATGTTCCTATTATTAGGTGCTGGATATACAAAGACAAAAATGAAACAACCCTGGCACTCAAGCAGCTTGTATTCTATAGGAAGGGCATGGAGTATTTAAATGAAAATTAAAAAAAATTAAAAATAGACCAACTTTGAAGGGCCCCAAACTAGCTACATTTTCTAGACTTTTTAAATGCCACAGTTTATTTGGAAACAGAGGAGGAGAAGAGGAGAGAGGAGGACTTCCTAGTCAGGAAGTCCATGATATATACAGAAGGTTTGGGCATGCCCATGTAAAATGAAAATATCCATGTGGGCGGTCTAAATGTATAGACAGGTAATTCAATAGGAGAGACTGATGTGAATCAGTGATGTGATCTGTGAATTTTTTAACTCTCCAAAAGAAATCATAACCAATTTTTCTCAAAGAGGATGGATTTTATTAAAATTACATAAATACACACCCACACATATACTCCAAATATTACTAGCCTAGCGGTATATGAGTTCAGAACAAAAAGCTGCTAGATTTTTTGGCCATTTTCTCTTTTTTTTAAAATATCTTTAACCACTTGTTCTTTTTTTCTTTTTTATCCTTTTCCACTGTTTCTTTTTTATTTTAATAACAAATTTTCACATGAGTTTTCCAAAGTTTTCAAAAGTTTCCAAGTATCTGACCCAAATTGTCTTCCTGTTTTTTTTCCCTTCCCAACTCCTGGAGCTGGCTAATAGTTCAATCTGGGTTATACCTATATTATCACACAAAACATGTTTCCATATTCTTCATTTTTTTCTTCCTTTTTATTTATTTTTATTTTTTTAATTTTTTATTTTTAGAAAAATTTTCCATGGTTACATAATTCATATTTTTACTTTACCCTTCACCTCCTCAACCCCCCCTCCCATAGCTAACTCACATTTCCACTGGTTTTAACATGTGTGGTCAGTCAAGACTTATTTACATATTATTGATAGATATATACTGTTTATTATTTTTAGGAAAGGACCTTCTATTCCTATACTTTCTAGTATTTTCAGTAGGAATGGATGTTGTATTTTGTCAAAAGCTTTTTCAGCATCTATTGAGATAATTATGTGGTTTCTGTTGGTTTGCTTGTTGATATGGTCAATTATGTGGATGGTTTTCCTAATGTTGAAACATCCTTCCATTCCTGGTATAAATCCCACCTGATCCTGATGAATAACCCTCTTGATCACTTGCTGGAGTCTTTTTGCTAGTATTCTATTTAATATTTTTGCATCTATGTTCATTAAGGAGATTGGTCTGTAATTTTCTTTCTCTGTTTTTGATCTACCTGGCTTTGGAATCAGTACCATATTTGTGTTATAAAAGGAATTTGGTAAGACTCATTCTTTGCTTATTATATCAAATAATTTGTATAGAATTAGGATTAATTGTTCTTTGAATGTTTGATAGAATTCATTTGTGAATCCATCAGGCCCTGGTGATTTTTTCTTAGGGAGTTCTTTGATGGCCTGTTAAATTTCTTTCTCTGATATTGGATTATTTAAGTATTCTATTTTTTCTGCTGTTAATCTAGGCAATTTATATTTTTGCAAATATTCATCCATATCACCTAGATTGCTAAATTTATTGCCATATAATTGGGCAAAATAGTTTTTAATGATTGCCTTAATTTCCTCTTCATTAGAGGTGAGGTCTCCCTTTTCATCTTTGATATTATTAATTTGGTTTTCTTCTTTCCTTTTTTAATTAGATTAACTAGTACTTTGTCTATTTCATCTGTTTTTTTTCAAAATACCAGCTTCTAGTCTTTTTTATTAATTCAATAGTTCTTTTACTTTTGTTTTTTTTTAAATTTTAAACGCTTAACTTCTGTGTATTGACTTATAGGTGGAAGAGTGGTAAGGGTAGGCAATGGGGGTCAAGTGACTTGCCCAGGGTCACCCAGCTGGGAAGTGTCTGAGGCCGGATTTGAACCTAGGACCTCCTGTCTCTAGGCCTGGCTCTCAATCCACTGAGCTACCCAGCTGCCCCAGTTCTTTTACTTTTGATTTTATTAATTTCTCCTTTGATTTTTAGTATTTCTAATTTAGTTTTCATCTGAGGATTTTTAATTTGTTCATTTTCTAGTTTTTTAAGTTGCATGCCCAATTCATTAATTTCTGCCCTCCCTAATTTGTTAATATATGCACTCAGTGATATAAATTTTCCCCTTAGAACTGCTTTGGCTGCATCCCATAGGTTTGGGTAAGATGTCTCATCAATTGTCATTGTCTTCATTGAAATTATTGTTTCTGTGATTTGTTCTTTCACTAAATTATTTTGGAGAATCATATTATTTAATTTCTAATTAGTTTTTGGTTTGCCTCTCCATGTATTCTTACTAATAACTATTTTTATTGCATTATGATCTGAGAAGATTACATTTATTATTTCTGCTTTTTTGCATTTGTTTGCCATGTTTCTGTGCCCTATTACATGGTCTATCTTTGTGAATGTTCCATATGCTGCTAAAAAGAAGGTGTATTCCTTTTTGTCCCTATTTATTTTTCTCCATATATCTATTAACTCTAATTTTTCTACGGTTTCATTCATCTCTCTTATCTCTTTCTTATTTATTTTTTGGTTTGATTTATCTAGATCTGATAGGGAAAGGTTGAGGTCCTCCACTATTATGGTTTTGCTATCTATTTCCTCCTTGAGCTCCACTAGCTTCTCCTTTTGAAATTTGGAAGCTATGCCATTTGGTGCATACATATTGTGTACTGATATTTCTCCATTGTTTATACTACCTTTTATTAGGATGTAGTTACCTTCCCTATCTCTTTTAACCTTATCTATTTTTACTTTGGCTCTGTTAGAGATCATGATAGCCACCCCTGCCTTCTTTTTCTCATTTGAAGCCCAAAAGATTTTGCTCCATCCTCTCATTTTCACTCTATGTAGGTCTGTCTGTCTCATGTGTGTTTCTTGTAGACAACATATGGTTGGATTTTGGTTTCTAATCCACTCTGCTATTTGCTTCCATTTTATGGGTGAGTTCATCCCATTCACATTAAGAGTTATAATTATCAACTGTGCATTCCCAGACATTTTGATTCTCTCTCCTACTCCTGTCCTTTCTTCTTTCACTCTTTCCTTCTATACCAGTGTTTTGTTTTTAATCAGTTCCTATAATCCCCTCCCTTGTTGTACTTCCTTTTCTCCCCCGTCCCTTCTTATTCCCCTCTTATTGTTCTTTAAAGCCATGCAGTGCTCCCCCCCCCAAGCCCTCTCCCTCCCTAGTATTGCTTCCCTCCCCACCAGTCCCTTTGTTACCCTTCTACTTCTCTATAGGGCGTGAATCAATTATCTGCCCCTATGGATCTGATTGTTCTTCTCTAAGTTGATTTCAATGCACTTAAGTATTGAATATTTCCTCTCTCTAACCTCTTTACCCTTACAGTGTATTGTTATTTTTCCCTGTTGGTCCCACGAGCTTCTATATTGAATATAAATTTATTCCTTTTTGTTTGTTTTCCTATTTTTCTTATTATTATCTTCTTCCTTCCCAGTTTTGTATATATTTATACCTACATACCTACATACCTACATACATACATATGTATATTTACATATCGCTTGACATTTCATCCTATACAGTTTGTCCCTGTTCCCTCTATGTAAACTTCTTCTAGTTACCCTGTTGGTAATAATAATCTTTAATATTTGCCAATACCTTCTTTTCTTCTTGGGATATAAATTGATTGAACTTGTTGTGTCCCTTAAAGAAAAGAATTTTTTTTCTCCTCCCCCCATTCCCTTAATTACCTTATGTTGATTCTCTTGAGTTCTGGGTTTGGGCAGCAAACTCTCTGTTTAAGTCTGGTTTTTTCTTTATGAATGTTTGGAAGTCCTCGATTTTATTGAATGACCATACTTTCCCCTGCAGTAATATAGTTAGTCTTGCTGGATAGTTGATTCTTTGTTGTAGACCCAGTTCTCTTACCTTCTGGAATATTGTGTTCCTTGCCTTCTGGTCCTTCAATGTATATGCAGCCAGATCCTGTTTTATCTTAACTGCATTTCCCTGATATCTGAATGACTTCTTTTTAGCAGCTTATAATATTTTTCTTTGGTCTGGTAGTTTTTGAATTTGGCTATAATATTCCTGGAAGTTGTCAGTTGTGGATTAAATGTAGGAGGTGATCTGTGGATTCTGTTGATTTCCACTTTTCCCTCTTGTTCAAGAATTTGTGGGCAATTTTCTCTGATAATTTCTTGTAAAATGCTATCTAAACTTGTTCTTTTATCATGATGTTCTGGCAAACCAATAATTCTTAAGTTGTCTCCTCTAGCTCTGTTCTCCAGATCTTTGGTTGAATCAATGAGGTGTTTCATATTCTCCTCAAATTTTTCATTTTTTAAAATTTTGTTTAATATATACTTTCTGCCTTGTGAAGTCATTTGCTTCTAGTTGTTGAGTTCTGTTTTTTAAAGACTGAATTTTATCCCTGGCTTTTTGGTCATCCTTCTCTTTCTGGTCTGATTTTCTTTGTAGGTCATCTTTTGCCTTCTTTGCTTCATTTTCAAGCTGGCCAATCTGGCTTTTAAGACTTTATTTTCTTGTTTTAGTTCATGTATTTCATTTTTCAAATTGTCTTCAGCCTCTCTTGATTGCTTTTTGAGTTCCTGAAGTTCTTGAGTTAATTGAGTTTTAAATTCTTGAGTTAATTGAATTTTGAGATCTTCCAAAGCCTGTGTCAGTTTGCTGTAAATACTTCCTCTTCTTCCATTTATGTTTCATTTGCTCTCTTTTCACTTCCTTGAAAGAAGCTGTCAATTGTCATTTCTTTTCTCTTTTTCTGTTGCTTACTCATGTTTTTTCCCTTCCTTGTTCTACTAGTTTGAGCAGATGTATTTAATGATCTTTAATGAAAGATCTTTCTCCAGCTGGCAATGGAGGTTTGTAGTTACTTTCTCTGCTCTCTGAAGACTTCTTGTCTGTCCAATTGTTGGGATTAATCCTCTATTGATTGGATTAATCTTACTGCTTTATCTGCCCTGAGGCTAAAACCTCAAGGGGAGAGAAAAACAAACAGACAAAAAAAACACCAAAAAAACGTGGGGGGACAAGAAGGAGTGTTTTCAATGAACTGAGCTCTCCAGCAGTGGGGTTCCCCTGCACTGTCTTCTGTGTCTGATCTGGTTTTCTTTCCTCTTGAAGCCCTGGGTTCTCTATCTCGGTATAAGGAAGCCAAGTTGTCTGCCGTCTGGGGTTTGGCTCTCTCTAAGCCATGATCTTCTGAGCATTTTTGCTGTGTTTCTCTGGTTTTCTCCTCCAGTCACCTCTCCAGTGCCTGTGTTTAACTCCCTGAGTCCAGTGCCAGCAAGGCCCTCTCTCCTGATCGGTGGGCCCACTGGCCTTGAGATTTCCGGGACCACTGGAGACTCCACACAGCATGTGGGGGAGGCATCCTGGGATCCTGGGATTCCCCTTCTATGCCATCAGACCCGACAGTTCAAGAATTAAAGCCTTTTTCTTGGTGTACCTCTTTAGTTATGCTGCTGTAGGGTTCCCCCTGCTCTGTCCCATTATTAGATTTGGTCCTCTTTCTTCTCAAAGCACATTGTTTTCTATCTCAGTGTGTAAGGGTGCAGAGGTTTTAAGATTCACTCCGTCTAAGCCATCATCTTCCAGGAACCACCCATATTCTTCATTTTTGTAAATGAATAATCTTAAAAAACCAAAGCCCTAAAACATATACTCAAATAAACAAGTGATAAATCATATGCTTTCATCTGCATTCTTATTCCAATTGTTTTCTCTCTGCAGGTGGATAGCATTCTTTTTCATAAATCCCTCAGAATTGTTCTGGATCATGATATTGCTAGTTAGTAGAAAAGTCTATTGTACTTGATCTTTCCACAATTGCTGTGACTGTGTACAATATTTTCCTGGTTCTGCTTATTTCACTCTATATCAGTTCATGTAGGTCTTTCTAGCTCTTTCTGAAATCATCCTGTTCATGATTCCTTATAGCACAATAACATTCCAACACTATCATATTTTATCATTGGTTCAACCATTCTCCAATTGAGGGACATCCCTTTAGTTTCCAATTCTTTTTGCTAACACAATCAGATTAGCTACAGACATTTTTGCACAAACAGGTCCTTTCCCATTTTCTTTTTACCTCTTTGGGATATAAACTTAGGGATATATTCCTGGATCAAAGGTTATGCATTCTTTTATAGCCCTTTGGCATAATTTCAAATTTTCCAGTCTTAGAGGGGAGAGGAAAGCCCTTAGTTTATACTTATCATTTTTAATCCTTTCTGCCAAATACAAATAGTGGATAGGAATTGAGCCCAATTATCTGAGAAAATCAGAGAAGTTGTACAGATAAGAATATACCAGAAAATACATGGAGCAAATTATCTCTCCAGTTAGGAGAGAAATATTTCAATTCAAACCAGGAGAGAGTCCCTAATCTTACACAAGAGGAAATATCTTGAAGTCTTAATGGCAAACTGAAAATTAGGAACATGTTGAGGAATTAGCTTCCCTCACATATTTGCCGATTCCAAAGTCTATCTCTCCATAAGTTTGGAGTTAGTCCCCAAGAGGTTTTAGTACTATATGCTCACTCTCAAAGACAGCATGAAAATTGTCTCTTCTCCAAAATTCTTATACCAACTTTGGCCCCAATGGAAGGCACACAGCTCTGTATGAGCATTCTTTCCAAGAATTAGGACAGTCTCTTTAAAATGCTTGGATGGAAACTCATGTTATGTTCTTCTTCTGACACAAATTTTTGTGGTCCCTTGCAAAAGTCGTCTGGGGTAAATTTGAAACTTATAGCATCAATTTAAACATTAATGCTTTAAAAATCACAAAATTGGGGACAGTTGAGTGGCTCAGGCCTACAGATGAGAAGTCCTAGGTTTAAATCTTGCCTCAGACACTTCCTAGCTGTGTGACCCTAGGCAAATCACTTAACCCCCATTACCTAGCCCTTACCACTTTTCTGCTTTGAAGATGGAAGTAAGGGTTTTTTTAAAAAATTACAAAAATGATTTTTTTCTAACATTTTAGGTAACCAATATATAGTACTATTGAAAACAAACAAACAAGTATTCATTAACAGTGCATGCAATAGAAATGGAAATATGCAGTGCTCACCTCTCAGGGTACTGCACATATAATTGTCAACTGATAAAAATAGGAGCAGCTAGGGAGCACAATGTATAGAATGCCAGGAAGTTGTGAAGATCTGGGTTTAAATCTAACCTCAGATATTCCTACCTGTGTGACCCTGGGCAAGTCACTTAATCTCAATTGCCTAGCACTTGCCACTCTTCTGTCTTATAACTGATACTAAGTCAGAAGGTAAGGGTTTATAAAAAAAAAAAATTTAGGATGAATGGTAACTTAAAGTAAGAGGGTGGAGCTAAAATGAATATAGTATTTCTCAGGACTGAAGTCTAAAGGATTGCTGTAGTTTACAACAAACGCCCAACAGTCAGCCTTTACCTTCCCATTTGTTTCTTTTTTTTCTTTTTTTTTTTTTTTAAATTTTAAACCCTTAACTTCTGTGTATTGACTTATAGGTGGAAGATTGGTAAGGGTAGGCAATGGGGGTCAAGTGACTTGCCCAGGGTCACACAGCTGGGAAGTGTCTGAGGCCGGATTTGAACCTAGGACCTCCCGTCTCTAGGCCTGGCTCTCAATCCACTGAGCTACCCAGCTGCCCCCTTCCCATTTGTTTCTAACTTTAATTCAAAGCACCGATGCTACAAAGCTATTCTGTAAGACAAAAACAGAAGATTTTGAGGGGGTTTGTTCCTGATAAAGATCTGGTTTGTTGACTTTCTGACCATAGCATTCAGAGGATCCACAATAGAAGATGGAGAAAAGATGATGACTATGGCCATAGGCTGCAGCTAGGATAGGAAATAATATAGTTCAGATTGGCTTAATATCATATTTTCTCACTTCTACACAACTTGAGTCTTTTGTCCTTGGCAGTAGTGCAGTTTGACAGATTATGCCCAATAATTTCTCCTTGAAAATAAAAGTGTATATTTATTGAATGCTGGCTTAAAGAATAAATGAATTGCTTTAGAGAAACTTTAACTCAAAGACAAATATGTTAATCTACCAAATAATTACTTTTGTGTCAGGGAATTAGTTCTAGTAAATCCAACAGCATGATCGCACCAAGAAAGCATGCTGACAAAAAAGAGAAAAAAGTGGAATTATGCCTTTTTAAGTTCCCACTGAATTGTTTCTGAAGTTGGGGGAATGTTGAAATTCCAAATAATTAAAAGAAGTACCCAAATAAATGAAAAAATACCTTTGGATCATCTAGTTCAATAGGATAACCTATTCTGAAACCTATCAGGAAGCCCACCTTATCTCATGTCCTGCCTTCTCAGCCTCAGGGATTTTTGGAACTCCAGGGCTAGCTCCTTAGCCTTGGGGAGCTTCAAACTGTCATAAGTCCTATCCAGTATCCCCGCAGAGTCCAAGTATTCCTAGTATGCAGTAATGGACTGTCTACCTTTATAGAGGACAAGGGGCAATGTAATGGCATCTGGTCCATGCAGTGCCTAACTACTTCTGCTAAGGCAAGGAAGGGAAGGGAAAGAAAGGGAAGAGAAGGCTAGGCAAGCCAATGTTCTCAATCCTCTGATTTCTTATGATAAAGTCCTTTTTCTGTTGGCAGACCACAATGATCTTTGTCAGTGGAAGTTCTCTCTGTGGGTCCTAGTTCTCTAGGTCTCTAGGGTCTCATTGGTCTCAGTTGGGGTAATAGGTTCATAAATTTAGAATTAAAATGTATCTTAAGGATTATCATTTTCTTTTTTACTTTATAGATAAGAAAACTCAGTTAAATGGCTTGCTAAAGA
Organism: Gracilinanus agilis; assembly: GCF_016433145.1. Classification (NCBI taxonomy): domain Eukaryota; kingdom Metazoa; phylum Chordata; class Mammalia; order Didelphimorphia; family Didelphidae; genus Gracilinanus; species Gracilinanus agilis. The sequence goes on along the minus strand of NC_058132.1, from coordinate 136,116,236 downwards.
TCAAATAAGTAATAAATTGGCAGAATTTAAACCCGGGACCTGATTCCTAATCTAACATTCCACCCCCCCCCCATATCCCATGCTTGGACCATGCCTAATGTCTTTTTGCCCTGGGCTCTGCTGGATGTTTTAGGGTTTAGTAGAGTTTCCACACTCCTTCCTGGTGGTTTTCAAAACTCCTCCAAGGTTTAGCTTGGTAGTTACAGAAGGAGAGCTTAGGAGCTTACTTCCTGGAGTAGGAGGTAATCAGCTCTCTCTCAACAATATTTGTACTCTTCTAATAAGATGCTAGGACCCAGGGCTCCTCTTAAGACTGTCTCATCTATTCCATCAGTTCATAGATTAGGAGTTTTGGAACTGAAAGGTCCCTTAGAGATCATCAAGTCTAATCCTCTCATTTTACAGATGAGGAAATATGGAGGTGGCACCAAGGGCCTAGAATTAGGAAGACTTGAGTTCAAATTCAGCCTCAGTCACTTCCTATCTTTGTGACTCTGGGCAAATCCCTTAGCTCTATTTTCTTCAGTTGACTCATCTGTAAAATGATCTGGGCGAAGGAAATGGAAAACCATTCCACTATCTTTGCCAAGAAGACCCCAAATGGGGTCACAGAAAGCCAGACATGACTGAAAATGACAAAACAACAACCCAAACTGAGTTATGAAGAAATTAAATGGTAGTGTAGGATAACAGAGCTAGTATAAGCATCTGAGACTGGATTTGAACTCGCATCTTTCCTGTCTCAAGGCCTAGCCTTCTATCTACTGTGTCACCTACCTAACTCTCATTCAACAAATATTTATTGGCTTATTACCTCTGGATGTTTTGGCCATATTCCAGAGTAGGTTTTTTTGGATGATTCTTTTTTTTTCAATATGAACTTAATTAAAAACTGCAAGATGAAAGGAAACTTACTCTGTAAGTCAGTCACAGTGCCTCAATTTACCAATAAATAGAATTGTATTGGGTATCATTCCTATCTTAGGTTATCTCCTTTCTTCTTGGACTGATCAAAAACTTCCCATCTGTTTCCCAGTCTACTCCCCTTGAGTAGGGAAAGCAGGAAGGCAATTTACCTGGTCGTGTCAAAGGTCTGTTCCCAGAGAGATCCCTATACTATTCGATATCCCATTTTGAAGCTACCTTTCCAAGGATAATCTTAGGTGTGAATGAATACCAAGGGTTCCATTTCTAACTTCCTATTAATTGGGATTGCATTTTCTTTAAGTTTGAGAATATGACTAGGTCTTTCACTGGGGAGGGATTTTCATTCCCATGCTCTTGAGTCAGGCTAATTGCCATATTAACTCTTTGAAACACACATCTAGAGACTTTTTGAGTAAGAGGTACTCTTTAAAAATAGATGGAATTCATAAGTAGGAGAAATGAAGGTGGCTAAATGCATTTTTCCCTTAGTAGAGATATTTTTTTCTGTGCAGTCAACAAACACCAATAATGATTTTTTTCTACTTCTAGAGTAATGAACAAATAGAACAACTTTTCATGAAGATAGACTATGCTGCAACTGGTGGAATTCAATGGGTAAGTTAGTTTGTACTTTGTGAGATGTTTCCAGTTGTCTAAAGCTCCAGATAGGAATTTTAGGCTCCTTTCTCTTTCTCTTTTATGGAATCCACAGCTTTGGGAAAAATTAACAGTACCTCACTATTAAAAGAGCAGTTAGGTAGCCTAGTTGATAGTGTTGGATCTGGAGTCAGGAAAACTCATCTTCCTGAGTTCAAATCTAGCCTCTGACACTTACTAGCTCTGTGATCCAGGATGTGTCACTTAATCCTGTTTGCCTCAGTTTCCTCATTTTTAAATAAACTGGAGAAGAAAATAGCAAACTACTCCAATATCTTTGCCAAGAAAACCCCAAATGGGATCACTAGGAGTTAGACATGACTGAAACAACTGAACAACAGTGAATCACTATCTTGCCTACCTATGCCAAAATTGGAGTTGACCTGGGAGCAAATCTTAGTTCTTTTACTTACTGCCTGAGTGATTCTGCTCAAATCACTACCTGTGATAACTGTGCCTCAGTTATCCTCATCTGCAAAATTTGTGAGTTATTTTGTATGACTTCTAATGCTCCTTTCAGCTTTAAATCATGAGCCTAGTACAAAAGTCATAGTTTAAAAAATTTAGGTGTTATAAATGTAATGAGGGTGAAACATATGTGCAGACACCATCAGTTTGCTAAAATATCATCTACATGGAAGATGCTCAGGACCTATTTCTAGGAGACTGGAGTACTGGAGCATTCATGGTTGTTCTGTGTTGACCTAACATATGGTCAGGGACTGCCCTTTTCTATTGACTGAGTAGCCAGAGCTATCATCTTTAAAACATTTGATTCAGACTCTGCCCTGGACTTTTGCTGGGATCCCCCAGTGGCTTCCATGTGAATGATGCCATTTTAGCAAACTGATGCTGTCTGCACATGCTTCTGATCCCTGTTACATGTTTAACAGTAAATCTAGCTCTTTCCCATCTCTCAAGATGATGGATAAAAATACCCAGAAGGCCCAAAAGGAAAAAAAAAGGTCAAAAAGAAAAAGAAGGAAAGGAAGAACAAAAAGGAAGATGTGGCTCTAAAGGTAGTGAAAAATACTCAAAAGCATTGCAGCTGGAACCCAGTTCTAGCTCGAGGGATTGGCAGGTACTCAAGGTCTGCCATGTATTCCTGGCAAGCCATGTACATACAGAAATATGCTGTACCAAAAACCCAGATTGAAAGAAAAAAGAAAGAGAAGGTATCTGCTATCTCAAAGCCGGTTGGTGGTTATAAGAATGGAGGAACCTGTATGGTAAAGATTTGGAAAATGCCTAGGTATTATCCTACTGAGGATTTGCCTAGAAAGCTACTAAGTCACAGGAAAAAAGCCTTTCAGCTAGCATGTAAGTAGAATCCGGTCTAGCATTATCCTAGGAACAGTTCTGATCATGCTCACTAGCCACCACAGGGGCAAGCGAGTGGTTTTCCTGAAGCAGCTGGCAAGTGGCTTGCTACTGGTCACTGGACCTTTGACCATCATCTGTGTTCCTCTGCAAAGGACCCATCAGAAATTCATCATTGCCAGATCTACCAAGGTTAACCTTTCTGGTGTAAAAATTCCAAATCATCTTACTGATGCTTACTTCAAGAAGAAGCTGTATAAACCTAAACACAAGGAGGAGAGATTTTTGACACAGAAAAAGAGAAATACGAGATTACAGAGCAGCATAAGGCTGATCAGAAAGCGGTAGACTCTCAGATCCTGCCCAAGATCAAGAAAATTCCTCAGCTCTAGGGCTACCTGCATTCTGTATTCTCTCTCTCCAGTGGAGTTTTTCCTCACAAACTGGTGTTTTAAATGCCTTGCAAAGAACTCGTATTAAAATATTTGGAATAGCAAAAAAAAAAAAAAAACCCACAAACTAACAGTAAATCTAGGCATTCTAGATCCTGGGACAGTACTTCAATGGTAAATTTGTCGATGAAGGGAGTCCTCACATCCACTGGCAATCCTGAATGTAAATAACAATGAATGTGATTAGGGCAATGTGATATCTTTAGGAACAATACCAGCTGCCATGGACATGAGTTTTGTTTTGTTTTTTTTTAAATGAAATAAGTAAATGGGAATAGGTAGGGATTAGAAAGGGGAAACACAAGTACAGCAGGGTAAAACTAGTCCCTCAATGACTTGGAATAGGTAACAAACTATCACAAACTTAGATGGAGAAATAACAAAATACCAGAAACCAAACACAGCCAGGGAAACAGTATAACTTAACAGTGGGTTCTTGTAGTCTTGGAAGGAGAAGTCAAGGAAGTTTATACAAAAGTGTTTTAATAATTAACAAGGGCAGGACAGGGAGGTAAGAAGATCAACTGTCAATAATGTCTATGGGTAACTGCCAAGAGAATGTTGGATAGGGAAAATGGCTTCTCTAACACTATCTATAAGCTCCCAGCTTAGGCAGGGATGATAAGGCAAGGGCTACTGGGAATGTCACGAAGAAGTCCACAGGATGGTTTCAGGCTGGAACAGGTCTCAGGAAACTCCAGGTAAACAACCAAGTAAATCCACTGGGTAAGTCAGGGAGAAAGATATCTGAATGTCCGTCATACAAGATAACACTCTAATCTCAACCTGAACTTCTTGGGCTTGATAGATGATCTTATATATACTTTCCAAGGCACAGAGATAACACAAAATCCACAGGTTCTTCAGTCAGTTACTAAACTCCAACTCCCCAAAAGTCAACTGCCATTAGAGAGAGTCACTGAGGAAAGCACCTCTCTAGCATTCCAGGTTTGGAATGTTCAGCTCTGCCAGATTTTTGCCTGGTCTGCTTTTGCACTAACTATAATAAATCCTAATCTATAATTTTCCTATAACGTATATCACTAGTTTGGGATTTAATTCAAATAAAAACTTTTTATTACTTTAATAAGAGGTAGTTAAATATGAGGAAACTGGGGCCCAGGGAGATTAAATAAATTGTATGAAGATCAAAAATGGGTTTTAGGGGCAGCTGGGTAGCTCAGTGGATTGAGAGCCAGGCCTAGAGACGGGAGGTCCTAGGTTCAAATCCGGCCTCAGACACTTCCCAGCTGTGTGACCCTGGGCAAGTCATTTGACCCCCATTGCCTACCCTTACCACTCTTCCACCTATAAGTCAATACACAGAAGTTAAGGGTTCAAAGTAAAAAAATAAAAAAAAAATGGGTTTTAAATTCAACCCATTTGACTCTAGTCCTAATGCTCTTGTTATTGTTGTTCAGTTGTTTTTCAGTCTTGTGTGACTCATTGTGAACCCATTTGGGGTTTGGTTTTCTTGGCAGAGATACTGTAGTGATTTGCCATTTCCTTCTCCAGCTCATTTGACAGATGAGGAAACTGAGGCCAACAGGGTTAAGTGAGTTATCCAGAGTCATATAGTTAGTAAGTCTCTGATGCCAGATTTGAACTCAGAAAGATGAATCTTCCTGACTTCATCCCATCAATCTATTTACCATACCACCTAGCCCCAGTGCTATTAACATTATACGATAATTCTTCAGAGAGCATCCCTTTTTCTGTATATCTCTTTCAACTCTTCCTACCATCATACATTTTCCTCCCTTTTTGATAGACTTTAAAGAAGTAGTAATCAGTAGCCAAGGTTCTAAAGAGGAGACCAGTCCTTTCTCCTGACTAGTAAGTGATGGACTAGGTATGTTAGGAAACTATATTCTGGGTGTATTTGTAATGATATATGGAACAGTTAGAGCACCAAATGTGGAATCAGGAAGATTCATATTTTGAATTCAAATTTGGTCTCAGATGTTTACTAGTTGTGTAACCCTGGGTAAGTCACTTAATCCTGTTTGCCTCAGTTTCCTCATCTGTAAAGTGAGCTGAAGAAGGAAATGATAAAACCACTATTGTATCTTTGTCAAAAAAAAAACCCAAATGGTGCCACAAAGAGTCAGACAGAATGAAACTACTGAATAACAACAATAAATTTCAGGCATGGAGAAAATTTGTGGGAGTCAGAAAAATGACTGATATTTAATTCCTTTCTTGTTCAGGATGACTTCTGTACCTACCTACAGTTAGAGTATTCAGAACAGGCTGACTCGTTGGCCCGACAGAAAGAGGTTTACTTCACCATGCCTGCCCTGTCCCAAGGGCTATCCCACAGTGGGCCCGTCCTTCGCATTTTCTCTCTGCCTGACGATACCCTAATCATGATGAGAGAAGATGGAGTCATTTCTTTCTGGTCGCCACAGCTGACACTGAAAAGAAGAAAACTGGTTTTCGTATGTGATTTTCCTTTGATAGGGATGCTGAGTGCGACAGTTTGATTTTATTTGCAATTTTAAACTGCTTTTTAAGTGGCATGATTACATGAATAATGTCCTCGAATATAATATATTCCTATAAGGATGTGCCAGTCTAGAGAATGCCAACCAAAGGATGAGCTCAGTGCATGGTACAAGATAATGCTTCGTTTCACTTCTAAAATCAGATTGAGTGATATATTACACGTGATGAGACTGTGTGTAATTTATGATCTGTCTTAAGATTAGACAAATGGAAAGAATCCTTGGATTTTTTCTCTTTTTAATGGTCATTTAAAGCATATAGCTATTTGACAAAGAGTTTCTCTTCAGTTATCACTAAATCATAGAAATTAAGACTGAAAAGACCTTAGAAGTTCATTTGGGCCATTCTCCCTGCTTCAAATATGATTATATCTAAACTGCCTTAGAATCTGTTCTCTCTCTAAAGTCCTCCTTGAAAGCTACTTCTTCCCAGTGTCCCTGAGCAATCCAGACCACTAAAGTAGTGGTGCTCACAGCAAGTTCTTCCTTAAATGTAATTTTAAATTGCTCTTGTTACAGTTGAAGTCCCTATCTTCTTGTTTTGACCTTATTAGAGTGAGAAAAATCTATGTTATTTTCAGTTTCTTCCAAGTATATTTTAGGGATTATTACACATAGAACTAATACAAATCTGTGTGTATGTGTACATATATATGTACATATATACATATCTTTAAATTTTTAATGTAATTTTTAAATTTTTTTCCACATTACATGTTGATACAATTTTAATAATCATTTTCTGACATTTTTTATACACATTATCTCTGTCCCTTCCATCCCTCCCCCCTAACCAAGTTGGCAGGTAATATGATTCACTTATACATGTATTATTATACAACACATATTTTTATGTTGTGAAAAAAGCGACATACCACTTAGAGAAAACTTGGAAGAAATAAAGTGAAAAATGGTATGCTTCAATCTGCATCCAGATTTTATCAGTCCTTTCTATAGCAGTGAATAGTCTCTCTCTTTTTTTTTTTTTGTCATAAGTCCCTTGGAGTTGTCCTTGATCCTTGCATTGCTGATAATAGTTCATCACTGATCATCATATTTTATTGTTATTGTGTACAATATTATCCTAGTTCTGTTCCCTTCATTTTGCATCACTTCATATAATATCCCTTCAGTTTCCAGGCCTTTGCTACCACAAAATGAGTTGCTGTGAATATTTTTATACATGTAGGTTCTTTTCCTCTATTTTTTTATCTTTTTGTGATACAGACCTAGTAGTGGTATTACTGGGTCAAAGGGTATGCATAGTTTGATGGCTCTTGAGGACATGGTTTCAAATTGCTCTCTAGAATGGTTGTATTAGTTCACAGCTCTGCCAAAAGTGTATTAGTGTCCCAATTTTTCCATATCCCCTCCAACATTTGTCATTTTTTGTCTCTTTAGCCAGCCTGATAGGTGTAAGGTGGTATCCCAGAGTTATTTTAATTTGTATTTCTCTAATTAATAGTTATTTGGAAGAATTTGTCATATTAAAAATGACAAAAGATAATTTAAATTTCTGTCTGTGAGAATTGCCTATTCATATCCTTTGACCATTTGTCCACTGGGGAATGCTTTGTATTCTCATAAATTTAACTCAATTTTCTATATATTTGAGAAAAAAGACTTGTCAGAGATACTTGCTATAAATATTTTTCCGTATGTTGTTTCTCTTCTATCCATGGTTGCATTGGTTTTGTTTGTGTAAATCTTCTTTAATGTAATTTAGTCAAAATTTTCTATTTTACATCTTCTAATGTTCTCTGTATATTATTTGGACATAAATTCTTCCCTTATCCATAGATCTGACAGATAAACTATTCCATGCTCCCCTAATTTGTTTAGGGTTTCATCCTTTATTTAAATCATTTATCCATTTTTACTTTTCCTTGGTATGTGGCATAAGATGTTGATCTGTGCCTAGTTTCTGCCATACTGTTGTCCAATTTTTCCAGCAGTTTTCGTAGAACACTGAGTTCTTCCAAAAGCTCTTTGGACTTGTTAGACACCAGACCACTATGGTGATTTAGTACTACTATATAATCTTTTTAATACCATTATGCTACTAGTTCTATTATATAGTTTTGAGTCTTGGAACACTAGAGTTATCAAAATTACTATCACAGAGGAAAATGGAAAAGTATAGAGTGGGTATTAAGAGGCACCAGGATAAAATGAATATGTATAAAACTTATTCTGGTCTTCCTCCCCAACTCATTGCTTTGTAAGTTGGATCCCCAGAAGGGCAACCACTCTCACAGGGTCTAGGGCTGTCTATAGGTTCAGGCCTCTGAAAACTATACCATGTGAATCCCTCCCACCCTACACCCCATGTAATTTTTCCTTTACTGTATATAATGTAAAGGACTTCAAAGAAGACCCAGAGTAATGATTTTCATAAGGGAAGTATATGATTGAAAAAGATGGATTGGTCCAGTGGTGAGAAGTAACTAATTGTTGGACAATCAGTTCACTAATAGGTATCCTCAAAATGGCAAGATAAATTGAGGCAGGCCCTTGTTACATTGAGTGGACCTCTATGCAGAATTTTTTGGAGGACATAGACAAGAATTGCATGAGATAGGCAAGTATAGAGGAGGTACAATCTTTATTGTTGGAGAGAATGTCCACACTGATGAGATCATAGATCCATTTGAGCATTACCTCTGACCATCAGAATACTTAATAACTTTGTTTATTCTTGAAGGAGACTGGTAAATGAATAGCCTGGGATGTTGGATAGGTTTTAGAAATAAGAATGTCAAGTGACAACATTTGTAAAACCCAGTGGAATTGCTTGTTGGTTCTGGGAGCAGGGAGGGAAGAGGGGAGTGAAAGAAAATGAATCATGTAAACATGGAAAAACACTCTAAAAAACAAGCAAACAAACAAACAAACAAAGAAATAAATAAAAGCATAAAGATTGAATCAAATAAATAAATAAAATAAAGATATTGTGGTCTAATTAAGTTCCTTGATGTTTTAGGACAAAGCCATCAACCGGAAATCTAAGTGGGTAACAGATTTCACAAGCATGCCACAGTATAACAAATTGATCATCAGCACAGGGTAAGTGCCAGAACTCTTGAAAGGAGAAGGACATACATAGAACTTGATATGAATATGTGTGTGTAGCATGTATATGTGTATATACATATATTCCACATAACATACTGGATCCCTGTAATGATGAAATTGTAGGTTCAGGAAATCTATTTATTTATCTACCTATCTTTCTATCCATTCATCTTTCTACCTCTCCATCTATTTATTATCTATCATATATCTATCTCTCTACCTTTCTATTATCTATTATCTATCATCTATATCTTTCTGTCTGTCTAAGTTCAAACCCCAGCTATGCCATTTATCAGCTGAGTGACTTTGGGCATATGGCATAATCACTCTGGGCCTCTGTTCCTCAGTTATGAAAAAAAAAAAGGATTAGACTTAATTATTCTCTGCAGTTTCTTCCAGCTCTAACCCTATATTCCTATGAAATGGACCTGACTCAGTCACAGTTTGTACATTATTATATCTTGCCATCTGGGTCCAAGAATTGCAAAATTTCCTGGGAATCGTTGTGAAAGGAACACTCAAATAAGGGTCCAGAAACAAGAGTTCTTTTCCTGACTCTTTCTTTATTGCATGACTCCAGACAAGTTATTTTTCCCTTTCTGGAATCCAGCCTCAGACATCTCCTAGCTTTGTAACCTTGAGCAAGTAACTATAAACCTCTGCCTATTCAGTTCCTTATCTGTAAAATGGGGATATTAATAATAGTGCCTACTTCACAAAGTTGTTGTGAGGACCAAATGATATAATATTTATAAAGGGTTTAGCACAGTGCCTAGCACACAGTAGGTGCCCAATAAGTGCTAATTTTTTCCTACTTAACCTAGAACTCAATTGTCTCAATTTTAACATGGAGTAGCATTCAGTGATCTCCATGATCTTTTGCAGCTCTAACAATCCATGGCTCAATAAATCTCAGCTAAATCCAGTGATGCTGATATCTCTCAAAACATTCTTAGAACACTTCTTTTGGTATCACCTTCTGAGCCCACATGAGAAAGCCAGCTGCATATGTCTTCTATTCATGCTTAGTTTTGTTTTCTTTTACTCAAAATGTTATCATTCCATTATTGGCTTGACTCTGAAGGATGTTTGGCTGCTTTTAAAAATCTAATGCATTTCCATTGAAGAGATTTCAGGGAATGTGCTTCAGGCTCTGAAGGAAGTACCAAAAAGAGCATTACCAATCTCTTCTGAACATCTCTGGAATAAAGACACAGGTTTCCAAGATGACCCCTGTGCATTAAATTGCTTGAATGTGCATGTGGGAGACAGACAGAGACAGAGACAAAGAGAGAGAGGTATTGAAGGAGAGAGACTGACAGACAGAGACACAGGGAGAGACAGTGAGGAAAGAGAAAGAGAAAAGGAGAGAGAGGAGAGGGAGAGGAGAGAAGAGAGAGGGATAGAGGTAAAAAGAGAAAGAGTGGAGAAAATAGAGGAGAGAGAGAAAAAAGAAGAGGAGAGAGGAAAGGAGAGAGGAAAGAGAGAGGAAGAAAGGAGATTGATTAACTGAGAAAGGGAATAAAAGACAGGAGGGAGAAAAGAGAGAGAAAATGAGAGAAAGGGGGAGGGGAAGAGAGAAAGAGAAAAAGAGAGAGAAGGGGGAGAGAAGATGAGTGCATATTTATGTGTCTCTATGCATGTGGAGAGCACAGTTCTTTCTGTTCTCACAGAGAAGCACAGTGATTGAAATAGAAGCTTTAATGGAAATGGCTGACCCATCAAGCTGACAAGACAGAGGGGGGAAAAAAGCAAAGAATCAGGAGACCTGTATCCATGCAACCAGGCTTTAGTGCTACAGATGAAGCATAGCACCATTTGGAAATGAAATCTGAAAGGGCATTTAACACCAAGGGCAAAGGAAGCCAATGAGTTTTGCACTTGAGAGAGTGAAGCATCAATCTTAATGAGTAGATCTCTGTACCTCATATTCTTCTTTCACACACAGGCTTTTACATCAGCAAAACCTGTTGCCATGGCAGGCATCATTTTCAGATACAAAATAATCAGAGGGGCTTGTGGGGAGGGGGGGTGAGGAGGGGGAAGGAGGATGGTTCCCAGGTTAAGATGTTAGTATATTGTCAGGAGCATCAATGTGCTATAGTGGAAATAGGAATCAGAAGACATGGGTTCTAGTCCCAGCTCAGATACTTATAGACATCTTAGATAGCTCACTAAACCAGAATCTGCTTAGCCTCAGTTTTGCTTATCTGTAAAATAAGTGTAATAATCCTTGTTTTATCTACCTCACAAGGTAATTTGTAGTGAAGTTAACTGAGATAATATATGTGAAAGTTCAGTTTAAATGTACAGTGTCATTACTCTGTATATAAAGGACTTGATTCTAGCATTTCATGACTTTCATCATCACTACATTAACTATTTAGTAAGTGCCTTAATGCATGTAAAATTGTTTGGAATGTATCCCAAGCACCAAATTCAATCAATTACATTTTTTAAACCCTTGTACTTCGGTGTATTGTCTCATAGGTGGAAGATTGGTAAGGGTGGGCAATGGGGGTCAAGTGACTTGCCCAGGGTCACACAGCTGGGAAGTGGCTGAGGCCGGGTTTGAACCTAGGACCTCCTGTCTCTAGGCCTCAATTACATTTTTTAAAAATGGAATAAAAATGGAATAGCTGGTACCTCTATGGAACTAGGCATGTGGGAGTATGCCTAGGAAGCAAGGCTTAGGGGAGAACAGGCAGGGTGGTCAGTGAATGTGGGGATCCCCAAGACAGCACATGTGAAGTCTGCTGAAAGAATGTGGAGGGGAGAGATAGTACCTTCTCATTGGTCAGATTCCTTTGTTTTGTGGAATATTCCTACACCTAAAAATGTACAATTATTTTTGACTGAGCTAAGATGGGAAGTGTGTAGTTCACTTTTTGTGTACTTAATTTTGGGACAGAGATCGTGAAATCCAGCTGTATGAACTGTCCAATCTGGAGCCTTATTGTCAAATAGGTGGCTTGGATAGCATACCTCTGAAGCTGGACTACTGGTAAGTAATGAAGCATCTGGGTGAACAGGTAGGATTTATTTGTTCATTATCTGTTCTCTCCCAAATCCTCTTTTCCTCTTTTCTTTCCTATATGAATGCCTATTTTACAATCAGTAAGTGCTATGGATCTGGAATATTGTATTTCCATGGGACATTTGTGCTTCCAGTGGTATGATTAAGTAAGCCATAAAGTAACTGAGAATTTTACCTGTGGCATGGCACGAAAGTATACAATCACTAAATTCTTTTTTCCTTTGTTTGCCCAGGATTTTTGTTATTGTTTTGGGTTTGGTTTTGAGATTTAGTGTCCCTCCTTTGCCAGGCTAGAAATGCTATGGTCACTCATGGGCCCATCCCACTTCCAATAAAACATAGAAGCTTGACATATTCTGTTTCTGTCCTGCGCTGATTTGCCACCTGTCGATCCTACCATCTCTTTAAACCTGCTGATCCCCAATTTCTAGATACTGATAATACTGGTGTAGTACTTGGTGTGGACACCTATCAGCTTTAGCCCGCTACAACAGAACTTATGATCTACCATTTTTAGTCTCCCCAAACAACAGGAATTACAGATATATATCACCATACCTGACCATTTTCTAGTTTGTTAGCTGTGTAATTCTGGCAAGTCACTTAATGTCTCTGAGCCTTAGTTTTCCATCAGTAAAATGGGGATAATACTTGCTTTGCCTTCCTTACAGAATTGATTTTAGAAATTAAATCCTCTCATATACTCCCTCTATCATTATTCCCCTCTCTCTTCTCTCTCTCTATACACATATATAATATATATTACATATGCATCCCAAAAGAATATTTTATATATGTATATGTGTGTACATGTAACTCTTTTATATATGTGAGAGGTATTATATCATAGTGGGAAAAGAGTTGGCCTCCAAATAGCCCGTTCTGTTGTAGTAGGGCTAAAGCTTATCAGATGTCCATTCAAGTGCTATACCAGCATCATCAGTCTCTAGAAACAAGGAGTCAACAGGCTGCCCAAAGAGAGGCAAATCAGCACAGGACAGAAATAGAATAAGTCAATGAGTTTTCTCACCTGGAAATTCCCTATATCACCTATCTAATATATATCATATATCCATACATAACATTTAAATTAACGAATTATTATATTGATTGATTGATTGTTGTTGTAGGTCATCAAGGCCAATGCCCACATTTGCAGATAAAGCAACTGAAGTCCAGAAAAGCAAAATGACTTGCTAAAAACCACTCAGTAAATTAATCAAATAACATTTATTAAGCAATAATTAAACTTATAGTCATGAAGACCTGGGTTCAAACCTTGCCTAAAAACTTAATAGCTATGTGACATAGATCCACAAAGAAAGTGCTTAATAAATACTTATTGTTTGAGGGAGGGAGATGAAGGTTGGAAACATAGATTTGGAGTCATTGACAAAGATGATGGTTGAACCAATAAGAACTGATGAAGTCACCAAGAAAAAGAGCAGAGAAAAAAGAAGAGAGCCCAGGACAGAGTCTTGGATTGTATCCATGCATAAGAGATGGAATCTGGATGATAGTCTCACAAAGGAGACTGAGAAAGGAGATTTGGGAAAGTAGAAGAACCGTAAGAGAATAATATCATAAAAGTTGAGAGTATCCATAAATAAGGTCATCTATTATAAGAGGCCAGGAAGGATGAGAACTGAGAAAAAAGCCATTAGATTGATCAATAAAGAGATCATTGGTGACTATGGAAAGAGATGTTTCAATTGAGTTGTGGGCACATCAGGTAATTCAAAGGTTTTAGAAGCGGGAAGATGGGAAAATAGAAGCAAATGAATAGTTTTCCAGAAGTTTTGCAGTGACAGGGGAGAAGATATAGGATAATGCTTTAAAGAGATGGTAGGAACAGCTAGGTGGCACAGTGAATGAAGTGCCAGTCCTGAAGTCAGGAAGACTTATCTTTCTGAGTTCAAATCTGGCTTCAGACAATTACTAGTTGGGTTAGTTTGGCTGACTTAACCTCTGTCTGTCTCTGTTTTCTCAATTGTTAAATGGTGATAATAATAGTACTCACCTCCTAGGCAGGTTTGGCAAACCTTTTCCCAGTTTGAATGCCCAAAACGCAAATTCAAGCTGTCTGTGAGCTCCCTGGATTACTGGAGAGAGTTGAGGGAGAAAGTACTTGCTTTGGGCAGCTGGACAGAGGGGTGGGGCATACAAAAAATGTCCTTTGGTGCTAGGAAGAGGGGGAACAAAGCCACTCTCCATGTGCACACAGAACAACTCCCTGAGTGCACAAGGGCCTCAGCTTCGCTAACAAGATCTTAGGATTATTGTGAGGATCACATGAGATAATCATTTTAAAGCTTTAGCATAGTGCCAGACACATAGTAGTAGGTATTTAAAAATAATAAAGTCCCTTCTTTCCTCCCTCCCTCCCTCCCTCTCTCCCTCTCTTTCTCCCTTTCTTCCTTCCTTCCTTCTTTTCTTTCTCCTTTCCTTTCCTTTCCTTTCCTTTCCTTTCCTTTCCTTTCCTTTCCTTTCCTTTCCTTTCCTTTCCTTTCCTTCTTTCCTTTCTACCTGCTGAAAAGCAAGAAGTTGTATAACTGTCTTAAGGAGAGAAGAGAACATTTGGAACAGATGCTATGGGGAATGAAAAGAGAGTCAGTCAGGCAAAAGTAAAAGGATTGGCATCCAGTAGTGAGAGCCTAGATGAAATACATAACATAAATTAGTAATGCATGGGTCAGCACAGTTTGGTAACTTTCCCCAGTAATTTCAACAGCATGTGAATAGAAGGTGGATGACAGGAGTAATTCAGGGGGTTGGAGTTTTGAAATGGATGAATAAGGATAGGACACAGGGGCAAGGGATTCTAGGATAGAGGATGGTTAACTGCTTAATTAAAGGGTCAAGATTCTGAAGAAAGAAAAGTGAAGTGACTGGGAAAAATAGAGAGGGAAAGAGTAACTGAAGGTTGTGCTGAGGCTGGAGATTAGGTTTATTAGAAATGTATATTCCCAGTAACTAGAATCCAGTTCTCCTGAGTGTTCATTTTTCTATTTCATAAGCAAGTAGCTAGTTCTTGAAATGAAAATTATCATTCAAAAATAGACTTTAAATGAGCAGGAAACCCTTCCTTTGATTACCCAAAGAGTTAAGCAAAGTTTTATTGATGTCTTTTAGAAGAAAAAAAACCCCACAGTCTTATGCTGATATGCCCACTTTCTGATAGAAACTTTCCTTTGTAACAAGGCAAGAGACAAAGAGTAGCCAACATTCTGCACTTAAAGGTTTCTCCTACTCACTATTCATTGAAGAGGGAAGTGTGTTTGAGCATTTTTATTTGGGACCAAAATTGATTATTGCATTTGAAAAAAATTAATTTTCTATAGATGTTTTTAAAAAAAAAACCCATACCTGTCACTTCCCTCTCCTAACCCTCCCTTATAACCAAGAAGTCTAGTCAAGCAAAACTTGAAAACACACACACATGCACACATCAGCCATATTTGACAATGCACACCCCATATGACACCTATAAACTACCATCTTTATGCTGAGGGTAAGATCTTTTTCAGGATCAGCCTTGGAAGGCAAAGTTGGTCACCACTATGATCGAGATATTGCTGTCTTTCAATGTTCTTCTCAAGTGTCTCTGAATCCTTCATATCTCTAGTTTCCTATAGATCCTTACTATTCTTTTACTTTCACTTGCATTTGTACTTGTTCCCCATCTTCCTCTTCCTCCTCTTCCCTTCTTCCATCTCCTTCTAAGATAAAGAAATGTATTTGTCAGTTGCAGTTTTGCTGTAAAACAAAGTTCTCACTCACCCCTTTCTCTTAAGTTAGATTCGAAAAAATATGGGGAAGGTAGACAAATTAGGGCTAGACAAAATGATTGAAAAAGCAAACATCTGGAGATCATTTTGACTCCTTTGGAACATATGGATGAGAGAGACAAAATAAATCTGGAATGTTCTTTCTTTTTTAATATATAACACTGTTAAAAGACAGGACAGCTGGTTACCTTGACTTTTTTCTATCCTCATCTTTGTTAGATCCTTTTCTCTCTCTCTTTTTTTTGATCCCTTATTTCTCCCCTGAGACTGAGGGAGCCGTTTTGGAATCAAAAAGATACCCACAGCCACTCAATCAACATGGTCAAATGGGAAAATATGACCTTTCCCCAATACTAACAGAGGCAGTTGGGATGAAAGTCTGACCAAGTAATAACAGGACTTATTATTGAGTTGTGGGGAGATTGATTGCCTTTTTCCTAAGCCATCTCTGGCAGTTTCCTGAAAATAAGGCTCCATGACCCACCCATTATTGCTTTCAGGAAACAACACTTTGCTAAGTGAAAAAAAGGAATTCTTTTTTTTTTAAGCAGGCAAATATATTGGCTAGGGGAGGAAAAGATGAGGATCAGTAACCCAGAAAAGGGGAGTATAACACCCCCACTATCATCGTGCCCAGGACTCTGGTGACCTGCAATTATAGCTTCCAGGAATTCCTGGTGCCTGAAATCATATTAGAAGAGTCTGGTTCCCAACATTCACAATATAAAACTCTGAGTTGGGGCAGGGCTAAGGGAAGACTTCCGAAAACTGCTAGATATCCTGATGTCTCCTGCAATTCTAGGAATTAGGGGAGAATCCTAGCTCTGTCTACATATACCATGGGATACTCTCTGGTGTTCTGAACTATTGATAGGGTAAGTTGGTTTGGGGCTGCAAGAAAGTTCTGGGCTCACACTCATTGGGGCCTTAAACCCTCCAGCAGGAGTGCAATGGCTTGAGGATAAAAAAGCATCTGTAAAACGAAGGAGTTGGACTAGATAATCCCAAAAATTGTTTCAGCTCTAAATTCCAAGGACCCAGAATAGCCTGTCAGAGCATAGGGACTACCCAGGCAAAGCTGGTGAATCCATAGATTCTGAGATTAATTTGGAATATGATTACTTTCAGGACTTGACAGAATTCTTGTCATTTTCCCAACCACTCTGGTCCATCTTAATCCTCTCCTTCAGTTTCCAATCTTCATCTCTCAACTGAGCTCACCTAGGGTGAGGCACTAGCGATGTTAAATATTATTATTAAAATGTATCTAAATGGGTTGTGGGTACACACACTGGGTTGAAGGAGAGACAGGACCAACCAGGATAGGGAGACCAGGGTTCACTGTTTTAACTGACACAGGAATGGCAGTTGGCCCAACGGTCACCCAGCTCACCCAGGTCAGGAACCAGCAGGCAAAGGTAAAAGTTGATACAGTTTAATTGAGGGTAACTAAATAAAGGATGGGATAGGGAATTCTACACTTGAACCCTAGGGGCAAACCACACGGGGCAGGGAAGGACTTGACTACACTATTCTAATTGACCTAAGCCAGGCAGGGTCCAAAGGAGCAGTACTGAAGTCACAGGGAAGGCTCCCTCAAACCTGGTTCCAGCCAGGTTTGGTCAGCTCAGCTAAAGGGCCTGAGGGTGGCGTTGGGGTCTCACAGTAAATCCAAGGATGGTCACAGGATGCCAAGAGCCAACTCCACCAGGTGATCCAAGGTACCCAGGTAGGGAGAGTGAGTTTGCAATGCTGTCCACCAGATCACAAACCACTTCCCCACTTGGTGCAGCTCTGCAAGTCTTGTCCACTTGCTGAAAGCCTTCACCTCTCAGGATCCCAGGGAATCTGGATGCAGTTTTTCCCTAACTCTGAGATCTCCCAGGGTTAGCAACAGTTATGTCCAACCACTAATAGAGTCTCTCTCAGAACACAAGCCCCACTTCCTGCTCCTTCATTCCTTCTTGGAATCCTCCAGCCCTTCCTGCTAGGTCCAACACTATTACTAAATTAATTGCTAAATAAACCCTCACAACAGCTCCTCTCCCAGCCTTCATCAGCCCCTCAAATTCAATGTGGTTGACATCATTCTCTGAAATGTGCATTTCTGTGGTCCAGCATGATGGAAGGGGGCGTAATCAGGGGTGTGGTGGTTGTAGTGGAGGGCCTTTGGAGCTTGAGTCTTTTCTCTGTACCTTTGAAACTGAAATGGCTTTTCCCTTTTTTTCATGTTATTCTCTGAGACTTCTTATTGGATTAAACTCAACAGATAACTGATTAGAAACAGGGCCATGGCTTATTTTCTCAAATTTTATTTTTTTCTCTACACTCCCTACACTTACCACAACACCTGGCACATACTTAGTATACAGTTAATAAATGTTTTTTGACTAGCTGACTGACTGAATAGACTTTCCCTATCCAAACCACTCTTGAGGCTGTTGCAGCTTTTAAATTTTCAGAATGAAAATAATATCAAAAAGAAAGGGATTGGAAGGTTAAAGATACAATAGCATGTGCCATTTATTCTTTCCCCAGCTCTATTCCCCACAATCTGGTGTACAGTTATACTAGAATACAATTATATCCATTCTACTCACAGATTGCTTAGAGAAAGAATTTCTTAAACTCTAAAGCACTTTGTTATTTACAAAGTATCAGTGAATGACTGCATGGTGATTAGCTTGAACTTGTGAAGCAGAGGGATTCCTGACTTATTATTTGTTAAAGGAATGTATATGCCCTGATTTATTTTTCCATTGATTTCTATTATAGTTTCAGAGAGGTATTCTGAAGGGGCGAAAATGGACCTCCAGCATTAGTCACGTTTCATAATACTAATATCCATTTCTGAGGTCATTCTGCTATTTAAAGTGCCCTTTTTTAATTAAATTCTCCCATGTGCCATATCTACTGTGCCAATGCCCCAAAGCACTGGTTTTTATACAAATGTTGCTTTTTTCTTTCTTGCTACTGCCCACAATTGATACTAACATGCCAGCATGTTACACCTCACTTTTATTTACCTCATATATAGAATCAGTTGCCAAATTTCTACATTTACATCATCTTTCCTATGCCTTCTTTCTACCACCTTACCACCATTGGGTGAACTAGCATCCAATTCAGAACCTCATTACCCCTTTTCTGGACAATTGCAAAAATAGTTGTACAGTTGTAGTTATTCTCTATAGTTCAGTCTCTTCTCATTCCAACCCATACTACACTTACCTGCCAAGTGATTTTCCTAAAGCCAGGTCTAGCAATGTTCCCTTCCCTCTACCTCTGCCCAGCCACGCTCAACAAACTCTTATCTCCAGCATCAAATAAAAATTCCTCTATTTAAAGTTTTTCAAAACCCAGAGCCTTCCTACACTTCTAATCTTGCCCCTTACTCCCCTTCAGATGCTTTATAATTTAAGCATATTGGTCTACTTGCTGTTTGCTCTCTGCATGTGATATTCTGTCTCCTGTCTCCATGTTGTTGCATTAGCTGTCTTCTCTTCTTGGGATATCCTCTCTCCTCCTCACCTTCACCCTGAGTTTCTCTGGCTTCCTTCAAATCCCTTCGGCAGGATCTATTAATACATTTATGAATGAATAAATGGCAGGACATTTGATCTGATACTCTTTATGTATTGAACTTTTAACTAATGACTTGCTATTACTTACTTGGGTAGGATCTTGTCATCTGTACCTTTTAAATGCAATAATGCAGAAATGTCTATGTTGATCACAAATTGAATCCTATGAAGATAAAAGGTAGGCTTATAAATACTATCCTGAAGAAGCTCTCGACTACTCATTGAGGCTTTGCACATTTTCATTTTTGTATTACTGTTCTCTTCTGAACTTGTATTTTGGTCATCTCTCTTGTTGAAATATTTTTCTAGCATCTTACTTTTTCTCCGTCTTTTGCTCATTTTGTGGTGGTTGTTTTTTTCACTCGATTTGGCCTATATGCTGAAGTTTAGCTTCATTCTCAGGGTGGAGGGAGTACTGTCACATACTTGTACTGTGTAGGATTGGCTCAACTGTCTTGGTCTCAGATTGAGAACTCTGCAGAGATGATTTGATTGGCCTGCTGTTCAGTTTAGTTTTTTAAAGTTGGGTCTGTCTAATCCTGTGGAGACTAGAACTTGTTGGGCTGAATTCTTCCCAACGCTGTTCTGTCTGGCTTCTGTTCTGGCTGGCCTGTACATGGCTTCTTTCTTCCCACTGCTGCTTGTTTGGTATTGTGCTGGTTTCCACTCATACCCTACTGAGGCTGAACCAAGACAGCTATATTTTTTTCCTTACCACTTGCACTCTATTACATCTGAGTTCTACTAAAGCTTGTTCAACACTTTCTCCTTATACCTCAGTGAGATGAATCCTCCTTGCTGTCTCTTCAAGTTGTTTTGGTCAGGAGCTCTGCTTCATTCCTTCTTTGGTTGGTTCTGCCACTCCAGTATTCATTTTGAGATAATTTTGTTCTTCTGTGGTTATTTGGAGGGTGGTTAGTGAGCTCTGGGTGTTTCTTACTTCACCATCTTGACCTTAAATCTTTAGTATTTCCCAACTTAATTGCAACTACCACGAAGAGAAAAAATAATTTTAATGTTTGTGGGGAGAAGAGGGAATCCTTCTATCAGTGTACCATGGCGCAACAGAGATGTATAATTAAATTCTATTTGCATCCTTGTGTCAAAGTTTAACAATGAAAATTGAACATTTTCTAGGATCAATACTTTCCAAAATGGAAATTAGGCTCATGATTATAGTAGTCTTCTTTCTTTAAGATGGTGAATAAAATAAGACTTCTACTTCTCCTAGTATACTTTTCCCCTATGATCCCTGATACACATTAAGGCAAAATGAATTTTAAAATGCTTTGGAATGGTTCCGTGAAAGGTTTTTATGTGGAGAGACAACTTGTATCTATGTGATGCCAAACTTTTAGATTGACAAGTAAAAAATTCTGTCAGTCATTCTGCCGAGGTTAACCCTTCCACTTGGGCTCTCAATTTCAGATCCTCTTATCCTTCAGTCTCTTGCATTTTATTCCATCAGTCATCTTCTACCTTTAATGTATCTTTAATCTTTCCCCATCTACTGGCTCTTTCCCTTCTACCCACAAACATATCCAGGTCTTCCCTTTCAAAGAAAGAAAGAAAAGAATGGAGGAAGGAAGGAACACAGGGAGGAAGGAATAAAAGGAGGAAGAAAAAGAGTAACAAAGGAAAAAGAAAGAAAGGAAAGAAGAAATAGAAAGAGGGAGAATGAGAGAAGAAAATAAGGAAAGAAGGAAAGAAGAAAGCATGTGAAAAAGAAAGAAAACTAAATCAAAAAGAAAAACCCAACAAAAACAATTTGTCATGACTCTATCACACCCTTGCACTACCATCTTCCATTTCACAATCAAATATGTTGAAAGACCCATTTACACTTGCTGCCATCACATTCTCAAAAACCTTTTGTTCCTCATTACTTCTCTTCCCCTTCATTTCCTCCTCATCCTTACTTCGGTTCTGATTCTATCTCCATTGTAGAGCTGGAAAGGGTCCCAGAAGCCATCTAGTACTACCCTCTCACTTTATAGAATAGGAAACAGTCCTAGGGAAGTTTAGAAACTTATCAAAGGTCTCAAAGGTAGTAGATGTCAGAAGTGGAATTTGAACACAGGTATTCTTACTATAGAACCAGCACTCTTGCCATTGTGGCTTGTATATAACTATGTAAAGTTAGCAGTAATCTCTTGATTACTGAAGTCTCTTAATCCTCATCTCTCTTGACCTCTGCAATTTCTAATATATTTTCTTTCTTAGTACTTTCTGCTATCTTGAATTCTGTGACAGTCTAACAGTTCCTTTTCTTGTATTTATAATAATTAGTCTCTCCTATCTTTCTTTTTTGTCTCTTTCACTGGCTCATCTTTATTTCCCATCTTCTAAATTTAGGTGTTCTCCTAAGGCTCTATCCATGGTATTTTCCTATATACACATTCTCTCGGTAATCTCATCTATTTCTATGTCTTCACCCATCATTTTTATGCAGATGACTCCCAAATCTTTGCCACTTCCTCTGACTTGACTTCAGCTCTAAGTCAATATTTCCAGTTACCTAATGGACATCAAATAGATAGTTCACTGGAACCTTAAACTTCATATGTGCTTCTCAAAATTTCTCAGGGTCACCACCTATTTACTCCTGTCTCAATGGAAAAGGTGACCAACCAAGGCCAATCATACTACCTATACCTTCTATCCTATTTCCTCTTGTCTCCTCTAGAACCCTGATGTGGTAGTTATCACCTGTGTCTCATGCATCTTCAGCCTCTTCCTATTTATAAGTTCCTTCCCATTTATGTACAAAACATTTAGGTATTTCCAATCTTAAAAAAAGGCCTTCCCTTAACTTCTCTGCGCCATCTAGTTAGAGGACCATCTCTCTCTCATTCTCTTTACTGCCAGACTTCTACTATGCTACATAGACTGGTTTTATGCCATTTGGAGAGAAATAATTCACGAATTTGCTTAATATAATCTTTGTCATTTTTCTTAGAAGCTAATATTTGTAAGTTATCATTGATATTATAACACAACTCAGAAGGGACAACAGAACTGAAACTGAGAAGGTCCTTCCAATAATTCCAGATTTGAAGTGAGCAGGGGATTTAGGGGAGGGATGGAGGAAAACAATGACAAACTTCTTGAAAAAGGTTTGTTCCTGATGTCTCTTCTTCCTTACTTTCCATTTTCTCTTCAACTCCTAATAATTTAGTTTGAATTTTCAGCATTTTAAAGAAATGACTCTAAGGTGACAAATAATCTCCTAATTGCCTATTTCCATGTCTTTGAAAAATCTTTGTCTTTCATGCTTTCTCTGAACTATGCACACATATGAATACTCTTTTCTCTTGGCTTCAGACACCATACTCTCCTGGTTTGTCTACTACCTCTCTAACTTCTACTCTGTATTTTTCTTTAGTTCCCTGTCCTCTTGCCTTAAAATATGTATCTTCCAAGGTTGTCTTCTGCCATCTTCTCTGTTTATATTGTCTTTCTAAGCCAGTGGTTCCCAAACTTTTTTGGCCTACTGCCCCCTTTCCAGAAAAAATATCACTTAGCCCCCTGGAAATGAATTTTTTTTTAATTTTAAGAGCAATTAATAGGAAAAATAAATGCACCTGTGGCCATCACTGCCTCCTGGATTGCTGCAGCACCCACCAGGGGGCAGTAGCACCCACTTTAGGAATCACTGCTCTAGGCAATCTCATTCATTTCTCTGACTTTAACTATCATTTCTACATAGATGATTCCTCAAATTATCTCTAACTCTGAACTCTCTCCTGGGGATTTCTAACTCATATCTAACTGCTATAGGACATTTTCACTCCCATGTTCCACAGGCATTTTAAACTCAACATGCTCAATTCTTCTCTTCCATCCAAAAGCCACATTTCCTCTTGACTTCACAATTTCTGTCAGGGGAACCACCATTCACTCAGTTTTACATGTTTGAAACTTAAGTGTTTCCTCTGACTTCCTACTTCCTCGCTTAACTAATCTAATGAGTCTCTAAATCCTAATGATTCACTCTCTGCAACATGTTTCATTTGTCTTTTCTTCCCTCCTCCGTATTCCCTTTGCCACAGTCTTAGTAAGGGCCCTCTTTATTATCTGTATGGACTTCTGAAATACCAATCTAAGGAGTCTTCCTACACCACTTTCTAGCTCTTTGAATGCATCCTTGAAACCACCTCAAGACATCTTTTCTATGAATAATTTGGGTTAGGGTACTTCTCTGTATAATATCCTTCTTCAATGGGCTCCCTTTTGACTTCCAATTTAAAATCAAATTTTTGCCTGATATCTAAGGCCCTTTACCCTAGGGTTGAGGGTAATTTGGAATCATCCTACCCTTCCAGCCTTTTCTCATATTATTTTGTTTTGCTTTTAAATTTTTTTATTGCTTTCTTTTCCACACACTATGCTTCAGCTAAACTAGATGATTTACCATCCCCTGTCCCTCCACATTCCATCTTTATTATTTTGTTTATGCTGTTAGAGATGCCCTGAATGCCCTTCTGGGTCATCCTTACCTGAAGAATTCCTACTTATCCAAAAAGGACCAGTCCAAAATGGAACTCCAGGAAATTTTTTCTGATCCCTTCAAGAAGCAACAACTTTTTCTTCCTTTTTGGCCTTGTACAGGACTTTTTTTCTATAATGCACGTATATGTGTAATTTATAATGTAATTAATTCTCAATGTGTCACATGGATCATCAAAAACAAACTGTATTCATCAGAGCAGGGGCAGGTAGGCAAAAGTTTATTAAGTGTTTATTGAAAGTCAGGCACTGTGCTAATTGTTGGAGACACAAATATAAGCAAAAAGAAAGATATTTCCTGTGCTCAAATATCTTTTATGCTAATGGAAGAAAGACAATGCATATTAGGAAGCTGAAAATGGGAGAGAAAAGAGGCACTGAAGGAAGGAATAAGTGACTCTGTGGGGAACATATTAGCAAAGTCTACAGGAGTATGAGAATAAAATCTAAAGAGTCAGAAGTATATAGTCAGGAGAGGAATGATGCATGGCTAGGCATGGCCCCCAAATGGAGGGCCCTGAAAGGAATTCACCAATGAGAGGAGGAAATTGTCATGTTAGAGGGATGTTCCAGGGTAAAAAGGCCACTGAGTGATGGTGGGAAAGCCTAATAAGCCTCAAAAACATAGGAGCCATGTCTGATTTAAATGCTGTGTTTTATTTAGTTCTTAATATAGCACTTCTCATACTTTTGATGTTGTTGTTGTTCAGTTGTTTCAGTCATGTCTGACTCTTCATGACTCTCTATTTGGGGTTTTCTTGACAGAAATATTGGAGTGGTTTGCCATTTCCTTCTCTAGCTCATTTTATAGATGAGGAAACTGAGGCAAATATGGTGAAATGAATTGCCTAGGGTCACAGCTATTAAGTATCTGAGACCAGACTTAAACTCAGGTATTCTTGACTCTAAGCCTGATGCTCTATCCCACTATACTACCTAGCTTTCTACTCTTCATACTAGGTGTTTGATAAAATGTCACATTTAAGTGAAATGCAGCCTTCTTCTCTTTTCTAACTTTTCAGTCTTTGATGGTGTTATTGACTTTCTTACTGTTATTCAAGCTCCAAATTTTAGAGTCAATTTTGTCTTGTCCCTTTTCCTTGCCCTAGATATCTACATAATTTGGCAAATAATTATGTTGTAACACTATAGTACCTTTAACATACATTCCTTACTTTCCAATCCTAATATGCTTGGCCTAGTTTAGGTCCTCTTATCTGGATTATTGAAATTGTCTCCTAGCTATTTTCCTTACTTTCAGATTCTCCTTCCTTCAATATATCCTTAACACCAATTATTCCACTGCTCAAAACACTTTAACTTTTATTCACTGAATATCAAAGTCTAAAATCCTTAATGTAATATTCTAGGCCTTTCAAAGACTGGAATCAATATACCTTTCCAAATAATTCCCACTATTCACACAGTCTCTATACTAGAATGAATTTGACTACCACTATTTTAGAAACACATCCCATGTTTTTCTATATCTGTGGAAAGGGTCCTTTGTTCACAGGATTTGCTACCTATGTTCGGAATGTTTTCCCGTATCCATCTTTGCTCATTGAGTAAAAGAGCATCTTTGCTTATGAACCCATCCTTTGAGGTCAAGGCCAAAAATTTAGCTTCTTCTTGTATTTTTCCCTCATCCTGCCTCTTACCTCTTATGCCACTTCTCCATGTAATGAATGAAATTTTCTGGTGGCTGCATATATTAAAATTTAAAATTAATTTATTAAAAGACCACTCAAGGAAATAAAACTAGCCACTGGTCTCCCCCCATCAGTCTGAATAGATGCCAAATAATGTGAGTGGGGCAAAAAGCAGAGCCTAAGAGAGAGGAATTAACTCAAGCAGGAGAGCTGGGCAAGATCTTGACCAGAAGAGAGGAGCAAAAAAGAGGGCGAATTCCTCTGGTACACATCTTATATACTGCTTGTGACAACATCATTCAGTCCATTCCCCAGGACATCTCTGATTGGAAAAGTCACTGAGAGGGTGGGCTTGGAAACCTCAATCCCTCCCTCAATACTTCATCACAGGAAGAGGTAGGACTCAGGAGGATGGAACACAACTTTTATTCCTTGCAATGTGTCTGGACCACCATACTTTCCAACATGGTGGCTAGAGCTGACTGACTTCATTACCTAAAGAGTTCTTGTTTACAGATAAATAAGGAATAGGTCTTCACCCTGCCTAAAGCAGAAGCCAGCCCTGAGAGATCCCCTCAACCCAGTTATCCTTAAGGAAGACAAAAGATCTAGACAAAAGAAGGGAGGATCCAATCCAGTTTCATAGCTTCTGGGAGAGATTATTTGTAGCTTTAAAATCAAACTGTTTTTGGAGGGCCAAAAGGGGAAACCATTTCACAATTCAACATCACAGTTCAGTATTAATTTCCCACACCCAACACCCCAACCCCCACAACCAAAAATGGTCTCTTAGGTTTTCATTCTCCCATAACACTTTATTAATTCAATTAAACAAATATTGAGTGTCTGCTATATATAAAGCACTCTCTTGGGTGTGAAAATACTAAAATAAAAATGATACAATCCCCATGTTCAAGGAGTTTCCAATCTATTGGCTAAAAGTATAGAGAATATGATAGTATATAAATACATGTAAAGTAGAAAGGGATGAACTTAAAGTCAGTATACCTGAGGAATATTTAATTATTATAAAATTAATTTAATTTAATTATTATAATATAATTAATTTGATTATTTTTATTTTATTTATTATTTTAATTTTATAATAACTTAATTATCATAAAATTAATTTAATTAATATCAAAAATAAAATTAATTAATATCAAATTAATATCAAAACTTAATATGTGCCAATTACTGTGCTACATGTTTTAAAAATAGCATCTCATTTGATGCCTCCAATAATCCTGGGAGATAGGTGCTATGATTATCCCCATTTGGCAGTTGAAGAAACTGAAGGTAGATGTTTTACCCAGGGTCACACAAACTAGTAAATATAAAGTTGGATTTGAACTCAGGTCTTCACTTCAATGAAGCTACCCACAGCTAGGGGCCATGAGGGAAGACCCCATGGAGAAGATGGTATATGAACTGAGCCTTGAAGAGTGAGGTTTCTAAAAAGGAGTGTGTAATTAATTTCTGTACCCTTGAACTATGATTCCCAGCACCCCACTTTCCTGCTCACATTGCATTCTGACGTAGGGAAGATATAAGTTTGGTATAGTCTTGCCTCTTGCTTTCCTCTCCTGGATCACAAGCTGCTGGAGCAGGTGAGGAGAGCTTAGTCATATGGTCTTATTTTTGTTAGGTAATTAGGTTTGTTTTTTTTTACTCCTTTGCTTCTAGTGATTATTAATAAATTTATTAATTTATAAATATATACATATATAAATACAAATATATAAAAATTTATAAAATATAACACAGTGCACTGGACGTTAATTTAAATCCTACAGGAGAGAGTACTTTCAAAGCATAGGGGATAGCCTGTGTAAATACACAAAGCTATAGAATATGTGAAGGAATTAATGTCTAGTTGAGAGCATGATCAGAGAGAGTTTTAAATGCCTTTTTATTTTAAATTTAGTTTAAAATTAGTTTAAATTTAAATTTAGTTTAAATAAAACAAAGAGGAGTTAATCACTATCATTTAAGTTCTTAGAAAAATTCAGTTTGGAATTCTAGTTAACTTTGCACAAGATTTAGCTTCCCTACTAGGTTGCAAGGCCCTGGAGAGAATTGTAGTGACTTAATTTAGCTTTGTGTTTCTCTGACTACCCGGCACAGTGACTTGCACATAGTTGGTGCTTAATAAATGCCTATTGACTAATTGATTTGTGAGCTAGTAAGCAAATTAAGAAGCCTTTGATGAATCACTTAGTGGTTACAAATTGCTACCCCTGATTGATGGTTCAATTTCACTTTTCAGCTGGAGTTGTTGTTTTGTGTAGACTCTGTGCTCCCAAAAGGACTGTGGTCAGCAGAAGCGGCTTTCAGGCTACTATCCTCAATAACTACCATACTGTCTGCTGATTCTATCCATCACCTACTATGGCCCCCACTAGATGGATCATGAGGGGTTTGGAGAACTATAGCACTCAAGAGTTGTAAGAGCAACAGGTTTCATTTCTTCTTTCTCCATCATTTCCCTCCCTCCTAAGAGGCTAGTTTTCACAGACATAGAGGAAAGTGGCTTCCATCTTTCAACCTTGTCTTTTATAGTCTTGTGTCTTATGCCTCTGTCAACCAAATAAATCAAGCTTTATAACCCCAAAGAAGGGCCAGAAAAACTGGAGTCCAGGAAAAGAAAGTACCAAGTGATTGGGGCAGGGTGAAAGGAATTGAGTAGCCCTTAATATATTTGTGATTTGAGTCCCAAAGACTTAGCCAAGAGAGCAACCCTCAAGAAAGCAAAGGGCTAAGGAACTTGTTTCAAACAAGTATGGAAAGCAAGAAGAATTTCTCCATGATACATATGGAGTATGCCCTGTGTATGTATGTCTTTCTGTTAATGTCAATCAGTCAACAATATTGATTGAGTGCTTACATGGGAGATGCTGGCACTATGAATGAAGCAGAATCATAGTGCTCAAAAGAAATATGAGATTGATAAATTTAGAGGCATCTCCATTCGAGTGTTCTTAGGGGATATTTATGTCCAACATATGGTAGAGTCTTCTGAGCTTATATTGGTCTGGTCAGCCACAGCTGGACACACTGGACGTTGAGTCTGACATGGCGATGACATTTTGGTCCTCCTCAAGTACGAAGGACAACAACCAACCAGCTATTTATATCAGGTTCTGTAAGTGATGTGGATATAGAGAAAGACAAAAATAGTCCCTGTTCTCAAAGAGCTCATATTCTAATGGGGACACAACATGCAAACATGGGCATGGGCATCAAGGTAGCATAAATGGGAGATAATCTCAGAGAAAAGGTACTAGTAATGGGGGAAGGAAGGGCCAGTGACATTGATCTCCTTCATAATCTTCACACATGACATTCCATTTTTCCATTTCCTGACTTCAGGTGTTTTCACTGGCTGTCCCTAATGTGAGGAAAAATCTCCCACCTCATTTCTACCTTCTAGCTTCCTCTTGACAGAGATCTTCAATTGAAGACTGAATTCCTTTTATTTTTTTCCAGGCATGGGTTAGACTAGATGGCTTCTGAAGTCCTCTCCAATTCTTATATTCTGTGATAATATGATTTTTTTTCATATCTGGAACTCTATCCCTCAAGATAATATTATCAAGATATATGGAATATAGGGCTGGAGAATCAGAGTTATTAAAAGCTTAAAGGTAGAACGTGGAGAGAAGAAGAAAGAAGATAAAGAGAAACTGTGGTCAGAGTACAATAATGGGAGACATCTAGCAGCCTTGAGTCTGGCTGGGTTGTAAGAATACTTCAGGGAATGATGGCAGTCCCTTTGGGGCTCTTAAATTAGGTATTTGGGTAACTAGGGACATTAATGCATTTCTTTTAGTTTTCAGGGAAGGCCATAGTTTTGGGACATTGGCCTCTCAGGTTAGGAAGGCCAAAAAGAGACCAAAATTTACCCAAAATGTTGTGCGGTAGGGCAAGTTACAACTCATCCGATTGAGCGAAAGATGATATTTCCTGTGATCTGTAATGACTGGCAGGATATTGGGAATGTTTGCAAATAACAACTTTGGCCCAATTGACAGTAACCACTCAGGGCAGTATTAGTCATAAATGGTTGTTTGTGAAAATAATCCAGTGGTCCCAGGATAGATCTAGATTAAGCAGCAAAAACTATAAATTATATATGAGTAATCTTCCTGAAGAAATAACTTTTTTAAAAAATTAATTTTATTGATCTTTTATTTTTATATTGCCTATATTTCCCAAACCCTCTCTCCCTTTCAGGGAGCTATCCATTCCTTATAACAACAAATTTTAAAAGGGAAGGGGAAATAAATAATTCAGAAAACCTAATCATGTATTAAAAAGTCTATGCAATATTCCACACCCATAATTTCCTACCTTTTGCAGATGGACCTTCTTTTATCTCCTCTTTCAGGGTAGACTTAGTGATTACAATTTCATGGCATTCAGTGTTAAATATTGTCATGTTTTGTTTTGTTTGTTTGTTTTTTTCATTTACCTTCTGCAACCTTTAATGACTTCCTGCTTATATCTGAGGAATAAATGAATAGATAGTAAATTGAAAAGTTTTTCAGGGTCTACACAAATATTTGGTGTCATATAAAAAAGTATTGACTTGCAGTCAGAAGTCTGGGTTTAAATCTCAGCTGTTATTGTTACTGACCTGTGTTAGTGTTAGTGTGGCTCAGTAGACAACCGTGCTGGGCCTAGAGTCAAGAAGACCTGAATTCATATATCACCTCAGACACTTATGAGCCATATAACTCTGGGCAAGCCACTTAACCTCTATTTGCCTCAGTTTCCTCCACTGCAAAATGGGAATAATAACACCACTTACCTCACAAGTCTGTTGTGGGGCTTGAAAAATATAATATTTCTAAAAAGCTCTGGCCCGGAAAAGGCTTATTTTCTTCCCATAATTGTTTTGTTGTTGTTTAACGCATTCAGTTTGTTGTTTAGGCATTCAGTCCAGCATTTTTTGACCCTGTGAATCCTACTGTCCATGGGATTTTCTTAGCAGAGATACTGGAATAATTTGCCATTCTCTTCTCCAGTGGATTAAAGAAAATAGGAGTTAAGCAACTTGCCCAGGATCACAAACTTTAAGTGTCTGAGGCCAGATTTGAATTTAGGTCTTCTTGACACCAGCTCTAGTGCTCTATTCACTGTTATTAAATGCTTATGCTCTTCTTTTCCCTTTGTGACTTCAGAAAGCTTCTCTGGGGCTCAATTCAACAGAAAAAAAAGAGGTCTGACTACATCAAGAGTTGGAAAACTATAACCAGTGAAATAAGAGTAGTTTTTACATTTTAACAGACAATTAAGGGCCACACAAAAACAACCAGCAGACAGGATTTAGCCTATGGGTCATAGATAACTTTCTGACCCCTGGATTAGATGATCTCTAAAATTCCTTCCAATTATAAAATTATGAACCTATTATTCCTAGAACCTATGATGATCTGTCTTAAGTGTCTCCTGGATCCACCTTTCACATGCCTGCCAAAGCACAATTTTCCTTACATGAAGGTCACTCAATAAAATCTAGTGGCTCCCAATTGCTTTGAGAATCAAATGCAAACTTCTCTGTTTGCTGTTTAAAGCCCACCATCACCTGACCCCAAGCTAGTTTTCCAGAGTCACACTCCATTCAAACTGACTAATTTTTCCCCACACTTAGTAGTACAATCTCATCTCTATGAATTTTTACTGGCTCTCCCCCATATTTGGAATGTTCTCCCTCCTTACTTTTGCCTTCAAAGATCCTTTACGAACCAGATCAAGCATCACCTCCTAAATAAGGTCTTGCCTGATATCTCTCCATCCCTGCCCAGCTGCTAGTCCTGTTTGTCCCTAAAATGACTTAATTTTTTATGTAACGGAAGTGAAAGTCAGTCAAAGATGAGATGGTCACTTGTCATGTTAAAAGATATGGACTATTTCCCACCTCTAACCAGAAGAGATTAGAAACTTTTTCAGAGTAGCTAAAAGAGTGCAATACAGGAGTGCAATGGAATATTGCTTTGCTGTGAGGAATGAGATTATTATGAATATAGAAAAGCATAGGAAGACTTATCTGAATGGATACAAACTGAATTAAACAGAATGAGTGAAATGTTGTCACTTTTGGTAGAATGTAAACTTCTTGAGAACAGGGACTGATTCACTTTTGGCTTTGCAAATCCAGTACCCGGCATGGAACCTGGAAGATAGTGGTTAGAAATCCATCCATCCATTCAAGCATACATGGATTCACAGACTTTGTTGTTAATATTAGTGAATCTGAAATCATTAGCAAACATATGACACATAAAAGAGAACATTGTCAAGTTTCATTGGAAAAGAAGAAATAGATGATATTCAGGAGTTTGTTTTGAATGGGTTCCAAAAAGTAATTTTCATTAAGAAAAGTTTGATGATATTGGAGTCCTCTTGTGAGCAACTTTTCTTTGCCCTAAAGCCCAAATTCATACAATACATTCTGCCATAGATACATGTTCTACATATATGTAGAGCAATATACTATAGCATGTATACATAGACAGTATATATCCTTTACATATATAGCATATGTATAAGACTAAAAATGAATGAATACTCCAAGTATTTACATTTATAGGATTTAATAACAACAGTGAGAGAGAAAAGGGGTTCCTTCAGCCAAGTGAACAAAGAGCCAGAGACCCAGAAGCCTACCACGCTCGAGCCAAAGCTAAAGCCCCAAAAAAGAGTCCCCTCAGGATGGGTTTCAGCAAATTTATAAACAAACCTAAGCCAAGATGCAACATCAGGACACAAGAAAAGGGAACCCCAGGAAGAGAAAAGAATGATGGGAAATGTAGTCCCCAGAGTACAAATTTTTAAAACGCACATTTACTATAATATACATACCCAGAGAGTATATAGTTAATATATCAATATGTAGCATGCTATACATATATACAGAGTAAATTCTATACACACACATATACCTGCTAGAGCAGATACAGGTATATGGCATACATATCTGATAAATATGGATAGGATATGTAGAAGATATAGTATACTTATGCTATCTATGTATTTAATATGTATCATATATACTACTTATATTTAAAATACGTATCTATGGTACAGTATATTATATAAATGTGTTATATGTGCATATATATGCAATATATTGTATATATATCAATACATATAAAACACATGAGGAAGAAAATGAGAGTAATTTTCAGCCATTATTTCAGTTTTTCAAACTTTTATAATATTTCTTGAGTTTCTAAGATTTTTCTTTTGTCTTATTTCTTTGCTTTAGTTATGTGGATCATGACAAGTGCTTGATTCTGTATGGTGATGACCAGGTATGGATGGCGAGTGCTGGGGTTGGGGAGGGAGTAGGTACTGATCCAAAGGAAGAGAGAGCACCTCTGATCCCCTTTCAGAAATAAAAGTGTAGAGAAAAGTATTGAAGTTTCAGA
Source organism: Gracilinanus agilis (assembly GCF_016433145.1). Taxonomy (NCBI): domain Eukaryota; kingdom Metazoa; phylum Chordata; class Mammalia; order Didelphimorphia; family Didelphidae; genus Gracilinanus; species Gracilinanus agilis. The sequence continues at coordinate 136,083,292 of NC_058132.1, read as the reverse complement.
GTTATGGTAAAAAAAAATAAATAGGAGTTTAAATTATTAAGTATTAGCAAAGAAAAGGGAAAGTAAACAAAGCCACAGTTAAAGAGGTGAAAGAAAAAAACTTTAGTATTATTTTTAAATCAAATCTCTCTGTCAAGATGGACCTCAATACATAGACAGAATAAAGAGCTATCTATCTATCTATCTATCTATCTATCTATCTATCTATCTATCTATCTATCTATCTATCTATCTGTCTGTCTATCTATCTATCTATCTATCCATCTATCATCTATTTATGTATCCATCTCCATCTGTTTGTCTCTCTCTATTATCTATCTATCTATCTTTCTATCTGATTTCATACTGATTGCATGGTGTCAGGGATAATCAGCAGGAAGTCTACCCCAGAACATGTCCTTTACCTTTTCATAGATGCCTAAAAGGCCTTTATCTGGGACCTTGGCTTTTTTTTTTCCAGAATTAGAGGAAACATAAAAATTTCTACCAAATTACACATTGCAAAAAAGGGGGGAATTAAATAATCAGATTTTCAGAGCATTTTATGAAAATGAGTTTTGGTAAGGAGGAAAGATTAGAATTATATTGGATGCTTCAGGTAGGGAGGAGAAATGAATTGCCATGAAAAGAAAAAAAAGGAGAGTCGGTGTCCCAAAAATGAAACGTTTCCCCATTTAAAGTTTTTTTCCGTGGCTGACCTGGTTTTTCTTTCCCCTCCTAACTCCATCAACCCCTAAAAATAACCCAGCCTTAGGGATCTTTTCTTTCCTTGAAAAGTAACTTTATTTGAACAATTGTGAGGGATATATGACATTGAAGGACTAACATTTTAACAGGGAGAGACAAAACAAATGTCCCTTAGAACCTTAACATCTTTAAAGGATATTAAGAGAGAGTTAACTAGAGGACCAACAAGTGGATTTTGTCTGTTCTGTGGAATTAAAAAATATTTTTATTCTCAATCTTCCATATTGGTCATTGTTGTAAGAGCAAATTCATACATTATCAAAACTGCAAAAGAAAAACATAAATACACTGATGTGAAAGATGACTCCAATAGTTCTTTCTCTGGACATATATAGCATTCCCCATCATAAGTCTTTCAGCATTGTCCCATATTACTGTGTCACTGAGATTAGCCAAGTTTTCACAGATGATCATTGTACAATTTTGCTGTTATTGTGTACAATGTTCTCCCAGTTTACTCTGCATCAATTCCTACAGATCTTTCCAGCTTTTTCTGAAATTATCTTGCTTATCATTTCTTATAGTACAATAGTATTCCATCATCAACATGAACCACAATTTGTTCAGCCATGCTCCAACTGATGGACATCCCCTCAGTTTCCAATTCTTTGCTATGAAATCCCAATAATCTGAACTATCTAAATAGGGAGTGATTAGGCTGTATCTGAAAGCAATAAGTTTCTTATTACAGGAAGTCTTCAAGGACAGGCTAGATAACCATTTGGTGAAGCTCTGGAGATGTTACTCAGGTCCTAATTGACCGTGGTGATTTCTGGGTTTGTTTCCACCCAGAACCTTTTTTCCCCACTCAGAACCTTTGGAGAGTTTCTGAAATCCCTTGAAGCAATATAAATGGTCACCTGATAAAATACTCAAATCCTGGTTCATAGATTGAGAGCCAGAAGGTATCACCTAATCCAAACCCCTCATTTTTGTAGACAGAGGCCACTGTAGCCCAAAGAAGTTAAGCAATTTGTTCAAGTGTATGCAGGTAATAAGCCACCCCCATCAGAATTTGAACTCAGGTCTTCCATTAACAAATCCTGTATTTCTTTCCACCATGCCAGGTTAATGTTTCAAAAAGCTGCTCATGCATGGGATGAAATGGCTTTTGTTTGAATTTGATAACAAGAAATGTCCATTATTTCCAGGGTAGTGTGGAAGGATGCAACCCCAAGTCCTGTGGAGTATCTTCCCTCCCTTTTTCTTCATCCGCATTTGAATGGGAAGCCAGCACCAGGAGAAGGGGTTGGGGGACCAGAGAGGGAAAGAGCAGGCAAAAAAAAAAAAAAAAACCCCACGACTGTTCATATAATACAAGTCCATTTGGGAAAACGCAAATGATTCTTGTTATTTTGTACCTCTCCCAGAATGCGCTGGTAGCAATAACTGGCTGGTTCTCCCAGCCTGTCACAACAGGAGCTGCTCACTTGGAAACACGCAAAAGCCTGACACACAACAGGTGTATATATATATAGTAATTCTGGGGAAGGCTCTGCCTGTGCAGCCTCAGTCACACAGTGCCCCCTAGTGGGCAAGGAGGGAGCAAGGCAGAGGAATTCAGGTCCCTCTCTGAGCAAAGGAGAGACTGCATTACATTTAGTGTGTATTTGGACTTGTAGTCTTTAATTACACACACATACCTCACACCCCTTCTCTTTAAATGGCGGGAACACTCACCGAAGAGCTCAGTGGCAGGAAAGGATGTCAATCACCAGTGGCTTAGGGTACCGGAGAGTAAAACTGTATTTGGAATGTACAGAAGGCACAACTATTTATCTATCTGTATCTCTATCTGCCTATCTCTATTTATCTGTATATATGCCTCTACTTATGTATCTATGTATCTATGCATCTATGTATGTATGTATGTATGTATGTATGTATCTATCTATCTATCTATCTATCTATCTATCTATCTATCTATCATCTATCTAATCTTTCTACCTATCTATCCATCCATCCATCTATCCATCTATCCATCTATCTATCCATCTCTCTCTCCCTTTCTCTTTCTCTCATATCTGTCAACTATCTATTTAATCAGTCTGTCTTCCTACCTATCCATCCATTCATCTATCTATCTATCTATCTATCTATCTATCTATCTATCTATCTATCTATCATTTTAATATGCAGTATATTATATGCAGTATAGGGGAACAGATATCCTGGAAAATGAAGGTAATGTAGGAACAAAATATAATATATATCCGTATCTATACATTATTTATTGATTGTTATAATATGTGTGTATTGCTATCTTTTCTATCACCTTTATTTCCCAGTATATCTGTTGTCCTTCATACATTCATAGAACTATCTATGAAAACAAAGAATTAAAAAGAAAGGAGAGAGAAACTGAAAACATTTTAAGAAAACTAGTCAATTTAACAAGTCCAACCATATATGCAATAGTCCACTTATATTCCACATCCATATCCCACCTCTCCCTCCTACCCTTAACCTCTATGAAAAGGAAGAGAGATGCATTCTTGCACCTCTTATTCAGGTTAAGTTTAGTCATAATTATAGTCCCTTTATTGATTTTTGGTATGATTTATGCTTTCATGTATATTGTTGAGGTCATCGTGTATTGTTTTCTTAGATCTTTTTTTAAAAAATTATAAAGATTCAAATTATTTGAATCTTTAAAAAAATATTTAAACCTTTACCTTCCATCTTAGAATCAATATGTATTTGTTCTAAGGCAGAAGAGCAGTAAGGGCTAGGCAATGGGGACTAAGTTACTCCCCCAGGGTCACACAGCTAGGAACTAAGATCACATTTGAATCCAGGATCTCCCATCTCTGGTCCTAATTCTCAATCCACTGAGCCACCTAACTGTTCCTCTTGTGTCTTCTTACTTCACTTTGGGGAAAGGAGAAGGAAAGGAAAGAAAAAGGGGATGGGGTAGAGAAGGGAAGGGAGAAGAGAATGGAAGGGAAAAGAAGGGGCATTTATATAGTGCCTACTATGTGCCAGGAATTGAGCTAAATTCTTTACAAATATCTCATTTAATCAGTTCATATAAGTTCATCAGTTCATATAAGTCTTTCCAAGGCATGGCATTCTGACACATGATTTTAGGTTTCATTCTGTGCCTTCCTCACATTCTTAGATATGCATCTGTGGACTAGGTTTTCCTCCTTAGATCACTTCTGACCACTGTCTTTCATGCTCTCATACTGGGCAATTCTTGTCTAAAGGACTGCAGAATTTTAAATGGACAAAAGATCACTAGGGATCTTACTTTCCAAGCCCCTCATTTTATAGATAAGGAAAACGAGATCCAAAGAAGTAAAAGTTAATCAATTTGGAGTCACTAAGAAAGTGGCAAAGCCATCATTCTGAGCAAAGCTCAAGACTAAATATTATTTTCTCATCTTCCAAAGTGCTCTTTGTCCATGATTAGGGTTTGTTAATGTCTCTTTTCCCCCTGCATGGCAATCAAAAGGGATAAATGTAATCGGAAAAGATATGCTCCCACTCAGTAACTAATAAGCAGCATGGGAAAAATGGATGAATGAAATAAAAAGCATTTATTAAGAGCTTAAAATATACCAAACACCACAGTAAGCACCAAGGATACAAAGTCAAAAAGCAAATCATCCCTCTTCCTTCAAGAGGCTTATATTCTATTAGCAGAAGATAACACATATCTGTTCCCCTGTACTGCATATAATATATTGCATATTAAAAGAATAAAAGAATAGATAGATAGATAGATAGATAGATAGATAGATAGATAGATAGATAGATAGATAGATAGATAGATGGATGAGTGTATGGATAGGTAGGAAGACAGACAGATTAAATAGTTGATACATATGAGAGAGATGGATAGATAGGTGGATAGATGGAGAGATAGGTGGATAGATGGATGGATAGATAGATAGGTCTAGGACATCACAGAGATGCTGATTGGAGCCATAGAGCAAAAAACAAGCTCACATACTTTTGGAGCGCTGATTCTCCTCCCCTCTCCTTTTTGTGGGTTCTTTAGTTGTTTCAGTATTGTCTGACTTTTTGTGACTCCATTTGGGGTTTTCTTGGCAGAGATACCAGGGTGGTTTGCCATTTCCTTCAACTTATTTTATAAATGAGAAAACTTAGATAAACAGGGTTAAGTGACTTGCCTAGGGTCACAGAGCTAGTAAGTGTCTGAGGCTGGATTTAAACTTAGGAAGATGAGTCTTCCAGACTCTAGGGCAGTCATTCTCTCCATTGCATCATGTAACACCCCTATTAGATCTATTTATTATTATATTATTATGCCCCTATTAGACCTACTTCCTACTCTTTACTCTGGTTACACACCCTTAGGCAATTTTAAAACAATTTTCAAATTTTGCAGATTTGCTAGCCTCTGAACTTCCTTGAAATCAGGGATGTATTGAAACAAAGCAGAGGAAGCTTCATGTTCTGCTGGCCATTGACATATAGTCACAAAGTCAATCTTATACCCTGAAAGTAGGCTGTTGTACCTGGTACAGAGAGCTATATACCCAGTGACTGCTCAATAAAATCACTGAATGGTAACCTTCAGTTTGCTAAGAATGTTTTCTTAAGAATATAAATAGATCTAACCTTTCTAGTAGGCTCTGTATTTCTTCTTGGGCAGCCCCCACTATAGCAGAACTTGGCCCAACTGGGAATAAAGCCATTCGTAGTTATGAGTGATTTCGCTCTTCCAGCATTGCTGTTAGTCTGTAGAGCATTGTGAATTCCACTGTCTTCTATCTATGCTGATGCCAGTTTTCATCACTTTCAGCAACAGTGAATGGGGCAAAGGACTGTTGGGAACTGGCACCTGCTTAGGATTGAGGGGCAGGAGGACTGTATGTGTGATCATCATAAAAATGACTCATGTGGACGTACCAAACCAAAATGGTCTCTCTTATACCTGGATATCTGCTCATGTTGTTTATATTTCTATAGTGGCTTCCTATTGCCTTCTAAGTAAAGTTCAGTCACAAATGTCTGGCATTCAAGGACCTTTAAACATTGGCACCACCTACCTGATGGAATGCCAGTCCCTACCATATTCTCTAAACTCTTTCTAGTCTGTACTTTTTTCCACCTCTCCAAACACCTTGGCTCACACTCTTTTCTATGACAGGGGTGCTCTTTCGTCCCCTCTTACCTGCTGAGTTTTGCCCATCTTTTAAAAAGAAAACCCAAATGTTTTATTTTGTTTTTAAAAAGAAAGTCAAATGATATTGGTGTTAGTGTTCTTGCTAATGTCCCAGACACAAGGTATATGCATGAAACATATGTCCTATGTGTGTGAGTTAAATCTGTGGCTATGGTCAAGAATAAGTTCTACTTCTCCCATTTCATCCCCCAAATCACCTCTTCCACGAAGCTTTCCCAGATACTGCTTGGTGGTAGGTATGGGCCTTCCTGCTCAGAGTGTCTTTATTACTCTAGTGCATTTTTCCTATTAATGATAACTCATATTGGCATTTAAAATCTTATCCTGGAACATCCTACATGACTGTTATCTTTGTTTCTGTCTTATCCCTGAGGGCAGGGACTGATTCTTATCAAAAGTATCTCCTCTCCCTCAAGCCCAAATACAGTGTTCTGTAATCACCCAGTAAGTACTAATTTCATGCCTTTTATGGGTTGGGCACTATGCTAGGTGTTGGGGGTACAAAGCTATGATTTGAAAACTTCTTGCCCTCAAGGAGTTGACATTCTCACAAGGAAGACAAAATAGATAAAAGGTATTTGGGAGTATGGAGGATAATAACAGGGAGAGGATTGGGAAGGTCTTCATGTAGATGGGGGCACTTGAGTCATTCTAAGACCTGGAGGAGGGGAGGGAAGGCACCCCAGGTATGAGATATCATCTCAGTCTAAGGTGTGGAGCTCTACAGTGGAGTGTTGGGTTTAAAGAGCAAGAAGAAGACCAGTTTGATAGACTATAATAGGCATGAAGGGTAGTAATATATAATTAAGTCTAGAAAGGTAGGTTGGGGCCAAGGAGAGGTTGTAAAGGAACTTAAATGCCAAATGGTAGAGTTTCTATTTGATCTTAGAGCCAATAGGGTTGAGAGTGACATGGTGAGATGTGAACTTTAGGAAAATTATTTTGGCAGTTTTATAGAGGAAGGATTGGAATAGGGCAAAGCTTGAGTCAGGGAAGCCAATTAAGATCCTATTACACCAGTCTAGGTAAGACTAGATTCTAAATAAATTATTATTACCTAGTGCTTTAAAATTTAGAAACTGGACAGCACTAGAGAAAGTGCCTGGAGTCAGAAAGACCCAAGTTTAAATCCAGCCTCAGACACTTACTAGCTATAGGCCTCTGGGCAATTCACTTAACCCCATTTGCCTCAGTTTACTCAACTGTCAAATGAGCTGGAGAAGGAAATGGCAAACCTTCCTGGGATCTTTACCAAGAAAACCCCAAATGGAGTCACAAAGAATAAGACATGACTAAAACAACTAAATAATGATTTAAAGTTTAGAAATATTTTATACCTCAACAATTTTGTGATAGTTCATATAAATACCAAGCTGGAAACTGAGGTTCAGAGTTATCACGTCACTTTTCCAGGGTCACACAGCTAGTAGACTGACTTTGAGATTTAATGCTGCTACCAATGTCTCACTTTGGCTTGCCACTCTGGTCATTTATTTCATTTTGTTTATAGGACAAACTTACTCAAGTGGATACTTCTTTGGGGGTTAAAAAAGCAAGCCTAAGTGGATTCAGGGTTTAAGCTCACTAGTCATGGAGCAATACTTTAAATTTTCCATTCTATGTAGGTCAGTGACCATAGGAGGTGAACCGCTTAGGAATTCAACACAAGCAGGCCAGTTTTATCCTCCTGATGTCATAGGAAGTATTGCTGATGATTCATTAGGTGGAACATTTCCCTCTGAGTCAGAAATTAACTCTGGTTCCTGCCCAGTGTTTAGCAGGCACAAATCCATGGCTGGCTAGGTCATGTCCTAATGCAAGACTCCTTAACCCTTTTGAGATGATGGACCCTTTGGGCAGGCTTTTGAAACCTTCAGAATCTTCAGAATTCTATTTTTTTAGATGCAAAAAAAATGTAAAAACCATTATTTTAAAAAAGTATTTTAGGGGGGTAGCTGGGTAGCTCAGTGGATTGAGAGCCAGGCCTAGAGACAGGAGGTCCTACGTTCAAATCCGGCCTCAGACACTTCCCAGCTGTGTGATCCTGGGCAAGTCACTTGACCCCCATTGCCTACCCTTACCACTCTTCCACCTATAAGTCAATACACAGAAGTTAAGGGTTTAAAATAAAATTTAAAAAAAAAGTATTTTAGGTTCACAGAACTCAGGTAAGAACACCTGCATTTTGAATACAAGTCAAGTCTTCCTGACCACAGAGATGGGAATATGTTTCTAAGGAACTCTCTCCTCCTGAAACCTTTAAAGATAAAGTACTACTGATTTTCATTTTCCGTAAATTGGATTATGGGCACTTTTCAGGCAAGAACTATAGGACTGAGCAGGTTTACTTTGTTATTCCCTAGTTCAAAGGGCCAGGGTTTTAAATGTGAGGTATACTAGTGACCTGTTTCCTAAGCACAAGCCTGTTAATTCTGGGATCTTAGCCAAAATCCAGTTGGATAATTCCATTTTACTTCAGTCATCCCAGGGAGCAGCTGCAAAGTCAGTCTACGTGTAGTCATAGGATCATGGAATCTTCCAAAGTATACGAGACCTTGGAGGTCAGCTAGGCTAACCTCCTACCCAGAGAAGAATTTCTGACGAGTGGAAATTGTAAAGAATTCAGGTTTTGCAGAAGATTGAACCAGAGACCATAAAGGGATTTTTGAAAAAACAAAGAAATGTATATTCAACAAATGTTTAAATCTATGTTCCAGCCACTGTAGTAGGTACTGGGGATACAAAGACAAAAAAGTAAATTGTCCTTGCCCTTGAGGGGTGTGCAGTCAATTGGATACCAAAGGATCATAGTTGTTCAGTCATTTCAGTCATGTTTGACTCTTTGTAATCCCCATTTGGGATTTTCTTGGCAGAGATGCTGGAGTGATTTGCCATTTCCTTTTCTGGCTCATTTTGCAGATGAGGATACTGAGGTCAACAAGGTTAAGTGACTTGTCCAGGGTCACGCAGCTAGTAAGTAGCTGAGGCTGGATTTGAACTCAGAAAGAGGATTCTTCCCAATGCCAGGTTTAGCACTGTATCCACTTACCACTGCCCAAAAGGTTATAGATCTGGGGCAAAAGGTGAAAAACCAAAGCCCAGAGAAGTGAATTGCCCAAAGTAGTGATAGAATCCGGATTTGAACTCCAGTCTTTTAGATTCCAAAAATGGCACTCTTGCCACTACACCACACATTTTGTCTCCCAGAGCTGGAGAAGATTAAACTCCATTTGCAAAGATAAGACAAACCAAAGTGAACATGACTAAAGAATGCATGCAGAGAAAACATAAAGAAAAGCCAGTTTTTAGTTTGGGCTTCCTGACAAAAATATTTGGACTGTCTCTTGCTAATATCTTGTTAAACTCACCTGCCCCGAGTCCTTGATTGGTGAATGAAATAACACTTTGAGGTTCACACATAAGCGCGTGCGCACGCGCGCGCGCACACACACACACACACACACACACACACACACACACACACACACGGCTATCATTCAGCTGAGAAAGTGGATTCAGGAAAGATTTTATAGCATACGATGATAATGCCCAACACTCTCCAGTTGGTCTCTAGCCAAGCTGTCTCAGCCCCGATACTATGCATGTTTTATGTAAAGGTTTTGAATCTGCTGCAGGAACCTGGCTTTTCATGTCTCAGTCTAGACAGATGCATGATTGAATGAGAGATTCATCCAAACCCTTTGTAACAATGGCCATCTGGAAAGGAGCCAGCCCCTCATTTAGCAAATTGCTCCTTTTAAATGCAGCTGCTGTGGCTCAGCCTTTACAGTACCAAGAAATATCGGGAGGCTTGCCTTCCCTCATTTATCTGAGCTGTTCTGCTCAATCTGCCTAGTGACTTCAAAAGGCAGTTATTGTGTGACAAGGCACTTGACCTTCCCGGTTTCGAAGCCAAGGAGAAGGATCCATCTTTCTCCGGCTCGTCCTTTCTTCAGAAGCAAGGACACCTTGTTAGCTGCCCATCGTCCGTTCGGGGAGGCTGAGATAATGAAGAATCGCATAAACCTATCTGGAACCTAAATCAAGCAGCATCCGTCTACCGTAAAGATGGTGCTGGGTAGAAATGCCGTCAAAGGCGAAGATGAGGCAGCGAGGTCCATTGGACCGGCCGGTAGCCGAGCCATCTGCCTCCTGGCTTCCTTCAAGTCCCAGCTAAAATCCCTCCTTCTACTGGAAGCTTTTCTCCATCTCTCTTCATTCTAGTGCCTTCCCTCTCTCGATTATTTACTATTTATCCCGTTTATGGCTTGTTTGTATGGGATTGTTTGTTTCTCTCATTGAACCATGAGCTCCCTGAGGGCAGGGGCTGTCTTTTGCCTCTTTGTGTGTATCCCCGGTTCTTGGCACAGTCCCTGGCAGAGAGGAGACACTTATAAATCCTCATGGATTGATGACTCATTGATAGATTATCATGAAGGATGTGGTTTGGCTGTTGGGTGCCTCTTTCCATCAGGAAAGTTCAACCACACAATCAAACATAACGGACTTCTCTACTAGCAGCAATGCAATGATCCAGAGCAAGGCTGAGGGACTTATGAGAAAGAAAACTAGCCACATTCAGAGGAAGAACTGTGGGAGGAGAAACACAGAAGAAAAACAATGGCTTGAACACATGGGCTGTTGGGGATATTATTGGGGATGAAGACACTAAACAATAACTCTAGTCCAACTATCAATAATATGGAAATAGGTCTTGATCAATGATACATGTAAAACCCAGTGGAATTGTGTGTTGGCTAAAGGAGTTTGAGGGATTTGTGGGAGAGGGAAAGAACATGAAACATGTAACTATGGGAAAATATTCAAAATAAAAATAAAAAAATAAAAAAAGGAAAGTTCAACCACAGTGGTAGATGATAGTAATTACCTACCAAAACCCCTAAGATTACTTGGATAAAAACTGATAGCAAAATGATTGTGGAGTGATGATGGGTTTCCCATTTCTGGCCCCAGTTAATCTTTTGCAAAAGGAAATGCAAGAAATGCTTGGGGCAGCTGGGTGGTTCAGTGGATTGAAAACCAGGCCTAGAGATGTGTTCAAATCTTGATTCAGATACTTCCTAGCTGTGTGACCCTGGGCAAGTCACTTAACCCTCATTGCCTAGCCCTTACTGCTCTTCTGCCTTGGAAACAATAACAAGTATTGATTCTAAGATGGAAGGTAGGGGTTTATTTAAAAAAAGAGAGAGAGAGAAAGAAAAGAAATGCTCAAGGCCTAATGGGTATGGACAGCATGGTATCTTACCTCAACCATTTCTTTCTTTTTAAAAAATTTTAGAAAAAAAAATTTAAATTAATTTAATTTAATTAATTAAAACATTTTAAAATTACCTTTTGTCTTAGAAAGCAGAAAAGAAGTAAGAGTTAGGCAACTGAGGCTAAGTGGGTTGCCCAGAGTCATACAGCTAGGAAGTATATGAATTCAGATTTGAACCCAGGTCCTTTCAACTCCAGGCTTGGTGCTCTATTCTCTGATACCTAGCTGCCCCACCATAACTATTTCTTAAGCACCAAGTGTTATTTAGTGGCTGAGGACAAGTTACTTACCCCCTTAGCCTCAGGCAACCCTCTGTCACTTCTCTGCTAAGTTTCAGGGGCTAAGCTGGCAGGGAAGGGGGTTTCCTAAGTTAGAAGGATGGAATCATAGATTCTCTGCGGATTTATGAATTCAGGTGAAGAACACTGGCCTTGGCAGTTGTATCTCGCTGGAGAGAGAGCAGCTTAACCAAAACTGTGCTTGCCCTCAAGCAGCTCCCTAAGGGAGTGGTGGTGGTAGGGAGGAATACAACCTGCACACAAATAAATCAATGCACAATACCCACAGAGTAAGTTGGGGACAAAAGCCTCCTGTAGGAGGTAGACCCTTTGTAGCAAGCTCGACATACCTTTAAGAGGCAGTGATGAAAAGGAGGCTCATTCCGGGCAAGGGGAACAGCCGGTGCAAAGGTCCAGAGAGAGGAGCTGGGAACAAGCATGAAGTCATAGCATGGAAGTTCTGGAAGCTGGGCTGGGCTGGAGTGAGCACTACACCAGAGGCATTTGTTACGTTTTCAGTGTGAGCATTTACACCTCAGAAATTGGCAATGTCTTCAAATCAGGGTTTGATTTATTGTTCTGTTCATTGTCTAGACTTAAGAAATCCATGGAGAAAATGTTAATAATGCAGATTAAATTTAAAAGTGTGCTGCGGGTACATTTTTTCCCCCACCAGGACCTGTTGTTAAACATTTACCAACACACCACTGCCTGGACTGGGCCTTAGAGAATATCTAGCTTAATCACCTTGTTTTATTAAAGAGAAAAACCAATCCCTGACTTGTAGTTAGCACTTGAATGTTTAAAACACATTTTCAAATATTTTCCCATTTTATCCTCACAACAACCCTAAGAGGTAGGTGTTGAATGTATTAGTATTCCCATTTTACAGATGAGGAAACTGAGGATCAGAGAAGATAAGTCAACTTTTAAGTATGAGAAGTGGGATTCACATCTAGCTCTCTTCTAACAAGACCAGTACTCTTCACTTGAATTCATAAATTACTCAAAGGATTTGTGATTCCAGCATTCTGGCATAGTGAAACTTCCATAGCACTTGGAACTTAGCAGATAAGTAATAGGAGAATAAGAGGGTAAATGACTTGCTCAGGGTAACTTACCCAGTGTCTGAGGCAGAATTTGAACCCATGACTCAAGAGCATTTGAACCCAAGAGCAGCTTCCCATAAAGGACCTGGCATGATGTGACTTGAAACAATATGACACCACACTGCACTGCCTCTATTTAGCCCAGAGACACTCCACCAATATTTGTACTTCTGTATTAAAAAAAAATACTTTGGGAGTGGCTTAAATTTCAGGTTGTCATTTGGGGTCTCCAAACAGTATGTCAAAAGAGGAAGATATAAATGCTTCACCAAAGAGGGTAGCTGACTCCTAACTCAAAGATCTAAGGGTTCCCTGCAGGTTTATACTTCTAACACCGTAGTTCATGAGCCCCAACAAGTGAGCTTTCACTTAACACTTAATTAGAAAAGAAATTAACATAAAGCAAAATCATTTACTAAGACAGCTTAATAAGAACAAAAAGCCACCCAACTTTCTTTCCGTAAACCTGGGTGTGCTCTTTCCCATAAATACCCACAGTGGTGGGAAGACAGGCACAGATCTAAGGACAAAATAGCAATAAGGCAGACAAGTAGGGAACCCTCATGGCCAATGCAACTGATGCTTCCTGAACTTTAGGGCTCCAATAATCTTTCTTTCCTCATGGAATTCGTAGGAAGCTTCCTTCTGGGGGCAGCATTTCTGCTGAGAGCAAGGGTGGGGATGGGTCATTCAGCCAGGATCCCAGACCCTATTCCTGGCTCTTTGCTTTGCTTTCAGAGTTCTTGTTCCTTGGATATGCCTGGAAAATGTGTATGTCATGGATGTGGTGTTTCCTGCTGGTTAAGCAGCTCTTCCAAATGCCATGTTTGATTGAAGGATAAGAAGAGAGAAGCACTCCTCTTCCTCCTTCTCCTCTTCCTCTGGCTCTTTCAAGAATCATAATTGATTAGAGGATAAGAGAGAAATTCTCTTCCTTCTTTTTCTCCTTTTCCTCCAGCTCTTCCAAGTGCCATGATTGATTGGAAGATAAGGGGAGAAAAACCCTCTGCTTCCTCCTCCTCTACCTCTTTCTCCTCCTCCTCCCCTAGTTCTTCCAAGGGCACTGATTGACTGGGGGAAGAAGGAATGAAGAGAAAGAAATAGCTCTTCTCTTCTTCCCTTACCTCCTTTCTTGACCTTGTTTTTTCTGTTGACTGACCTCAGGACCAGTGGAAGACATGCCCATCTTCTACCAACCAAATAAAGATGCTGCTTCTATAATTCAATAAAAGACTTCAAACTTCTGAAATTTTAATACTTGATTAACAGCAATTTGTTATGTAGTTGGGGCAACTAGAGACAACTAGATTCCAAAGTGGATAGAAGGCCAGTTCTTGACTCATCTTCCTGAGTTCAAATCTGGCCTCAGACACTTAGCTGTGTGACCCTGGGCAAGTCACTTAACCTTGTTTGCTTCAGATTCCTCATCTATAAAATGAGCTAAGAAGGAAATGGAAAACCATCCCAGTATCTTTGCCAAAAAATAAAAAACCAAATGGGGTCTTGAAGAGTTGGACACAATTGAAAAGACTGAATCACAACATAAGTAGGAGAAAAGTGAAGAGGCAAGGAGTGTGAGTGGCCAGAGATATGAGTAAGAAGATTGACCTAGCTAGAGGAAAATTTTCATGGGAGGTAGGGAGCAATATTAATAGTAATTGGAAAAAAAGAAGGAAATAGGTTAGATGGAGCCAATTCGTAGAAAGTCTTGGATACCAAGCTAAGGAGTTTGGAGTTGACCCAGTTGGCAACAGGGAAGTCACCATCATTAAGCAGGATAATGACATAATGAAAGCAATGTTTTAGGAAGATTTATCTGGCATCAGTGTATGACTGGAAGATTCAAGACTAGTTATAAGGCTATGGCAAGAATTCAGAAATAATGTAATGGAGGTTTGGACTAAGGTGAAAATAGAGAAGTCTGAAAGAAGCCGGGGAATTTGTCCTGCTTTGGATAAGATTTGATGATGACTGGAGAAGAATGATGGAGAAGGAGGAATAAAAGATTACTCTCCCCCCCAAAAAAAATTGATGAGCCAAGAGAAGTGTGCCATTGACATAAATAAGAAAGCTGGAAAAGGAATTGGCCTGGTAGAGATAAAAACTGAATTTAATTTAAGAAGTTTTGAATCTGAGATAACCTTGGGATATCTAAATGAAAATATCTTCTTGCATGAAGCTGGAATTACTGGATTAGATATCAGACAGTGCCAACAGAAGCAGTGATGTATTATCCAGTTGTTTTGTTTGTTATTTGCCTAAAGTCCTTCCCAGGCTCCCCTCTATTTCTCCCTGCCCAGCCCACTGTAACAGAAGTGGAATGATAAGCCTAGGGCTAGAGAATTTTCCCCTGGCTTTGAACTCTGAAGGGAGAGTGCTCCTTTCTCCCTCTGTCCTTCCCTGGACAGGGTGACCAGAGGAGGAATTACATTGCTAAGGGCCCAGAGACCAAAGTTAGGAGAGTCATCGAGGCTCTCTATAACAATCATAAGAGATAGAACTGGGAAGAAAATGATGGAATAGCACAGATGAATGTTTTATTTCCTTGTCCACCTGAGACACTTTGGTAAATTTTAAATCTTATACTGAAAAAAAAACCCAACAAGTTTTTCTTTCCATTTTAAAAAAACAAAAAGTGTTTCATTTATTAGAGGCAACATGGTAAAATAGATAGTGTGAACTGGCCTCAAAAGCCAGAAATACTTTGGTTCAAGTCCCATCTCCAGGAATATTGGCTTCATGACCTAGGCAAGTGGATTGACTTATCAGTACTCCATGTCAATGATTCTCAAACTTTTTGGTCTTGGACCCATTTAGGCTCTTAAAAATCATTGAGGACTCCCTCTACAAAAAAGAGCTTTTTTTCTATGTATGTGGGTTTTATCTATCAATATTTACTTTATTAGAAATTAAAATATTATTATGAAAGAAAGATGCAATAGAGATGATAAAAGTCTTTGGGGACATCTTGTATCTTGGCTCTGGGTCTTTTCTCTGGCTCTCCCCCATGCCAGGAGCACTCTCCTTTCTCTGCTCTATTGACCTTCCTGGCTTACTAAATCCTTTCCAAAATCCCACCTCCAAAAGGAAAACTTCCCTAAGCCTCTTAATTCCAATGTGGCTCCTGCTAATTATTTCTTATTTATACTATATATAGCTTGCTCTGTTTATATTTGTTTGTGTGTTGTCTCCTCCATTAGTTGTAAGCTCTTTGAGGGCAGGGAATGTCTATTACCTCTTTTTGTATTCCCAAAACTTAGCACAGCACCTGGTACAGAGAAGGTACTTAATTAATGTTAATTGATTGATTATTTGGTAGCCCATTGTAAAGGGCTTCAAGAATCAGCCTTCTATCCACTAAGCTATACTTCTCATATATCCTTAGTTGGCATTAATAGAAATATATCATTCAGGTTAGGTAGCTCAGTGAATTGAGAGCCACGTCTAGAAAAGGGGGGTGGTCTTGAGTTCAAATTTGGCCTTAGAGACTTCCGGGCTGTGTGACCCTCACTGGGCAAGTCACTTAACTATCACCTAGCCCTTACCCCTCTGATGCCTTACAACCAATATATTGTATTGACTCTAAGATAGAAGGTAAGGGTTTTTTTTAAGAAATATAACATCTAGAGCAGTTGTTCTTGATCTTACTTTTGTGTTGGGGATCCTTTTGGCAGAATAATATTTTTTAAAATCTGAAACATTTGTATTTCTTGGAATTTATTTATTTAACAATTACATGTAATAACAAATTTCCACATAAGTTTTCTGAAGTAATATAATCCATATTGTCTCCCTTCCTCGCTTCCCTCCTTCGTCTAAGAGCTGGCAAGCAATTCCATCTGAGTTATAACTGTATTATCACACAAAACATATTTCCGTGGTGTTCATTTTTGTAAGCTAATAATTATATGAAACCAAAATTCCCAAACAAAAGCCCAAATAAACAAATGAAGAATTTTATGTTTTCATCTGCATTCTGACTCCAACAGTTCTTTCTTTGGAGGTGGATAGCACAGAATAATATTTTTAGATGATTAAAATAAAATGCATAGGATTACAAAAGAAACCAATTGTAGTGCAATGTAGTTATCAACAATTTTAAAAAAACTCATGGGCCTCAGGTTAAGAACCGTTATTTTAAAACTAAGAAGTTGACTGTTCTGGTGCCCTATAGCCTGATCAGACCATATTGTGCATTTTGGATTCAGTTCAAGGTATGCATTTTAAAAGGGACATTGATAAGCCAAACTGGTACTCAAGACCTAGAGAAAATCCTCCACCATTTTAGAGAGGTTCTTTCTGCTCTCGAAGACATTAAGCCATCCACCAAGTGTTGAAATCTATTGATAGAGGACATTTTCTTACTGGGTATTCCATATGCCAATGAAGCCACAAATCTGGACCAAAAACCAGTTTGCATTAGCTTTTGGGAGTACAGCTTCATTACACTGCTAACTCATACATTTAATCCATTAAAAGCCATGGGTCCTTTTCAAACACACACACACAAAAATGTTTTTAGGTATATCTTCAAACTATACATTGAGAAGAAGACTCTTATTTGGATTAGGTCACTAAACTTAGAAATAAGAGTTTTGAGGAGCAACACAGAAGCTAGGAATGAAAGGGTTAAGGAGTGACTGTGACATGAGAAAGTGACGTGACATTGTAGAATGGCCACTGCTTCAGAGGAAGTTTAGTTGAAAAGGGAAGACATGTAAGAAGGGAGGCATTTGTAAAGGGTGGGAAAGTCCAGTGATTTAAAAAAAATTTTTTTTCTAAGTTAGAGTATTTTTCCAAATGATTCTTTCGTGACCTAGAAGTCCCATGTAACCCAAAGATGCATTTCTTTCTCTCAGGTGGTTCAATGCCTGTGGAGAATCGAAAATCATAAAATGTCAGACCTAGAAGGGACCTTGAAGAGCATCTCAATGTCTAGATATATTTTTAAGCAATCTGTTAATGAATGTACTTGGTTATATTTCTTGTTTCCATTCTTAGAAAGTGTGAATTCCCCTAATGTGGAGTATATGAGTGTACTAAAATCAAGCTTCTCCCTGTCTAAATGGCCTCAGAGATAGCAGAAAACTTTCCTAGAAAAGGGAAGTATTCTGTAGTCATTCAAATACTAGAAAGTACAAGGTGGTTGATTCTAAAAACTAAATTATCAGATTATTCTACTGCTTTCCTAAAGAATAAAAGAGACTTTGAGTATTTTTTTTAAAGATACAATGGTAAAATTTAAGATCTCTCAATTTGCAGGCAGAGGACTTGGGATCAAATTGCAGCTCTGTTACCTACTATGTGACTTTGGACAAATTACTTTACCTCTAAAGGCCTCAATTTCCTCATTTATAAAATGAAGAAGTTGCGGTAATCTTTCTCTCTCTCAATCTATGGTCCTATGGACGCTAAGGTTGAGTTGCATAATGAAGGATGCAGGACTCAGAGTAAGAAAGATCTTGATTAAAATCTATTTTCAAGGGGCAGCTAGGCAACTCAGTAAATTGATAGCCAGGCCTAGAGATGGGAGGTCCTGGGTTCAGATTTGAGCTGAGACACTTTGTAGCTGTGTGACCCTGGGCAAGTCACTTAACCTCAACTGCTTAGCCATTACTGCTCTTTTGTCTTGGTACCAATACATAATATTGACTCTAAGACTGTTTACCTTTCTTACCTAACCTTATTTGAATTTAAGAAACAAAAATAAATAAGATAAAATAAAATCTATTCTCAGACACTTATTAGCTGAGGGACCCCAGGCATGCTACTTAACTTAGCTCAGTTTCAACTTTCTGCCAAAATAACTCACTTTGTAGGATTAACATTAGGCTCAAATAAGATCATGTATGTAAATTAAAACACTGTGTAAATGTCAGTTATTATTATAATTCATTACAAACACTATCTATCTTTTGGGTATGATTTTTCCTGTGTGTCAAATATAGGCCAAAGTAGAGATTTGGGGGAGAATGGGTAGGGAAGAAATCAGGACTCCAACTTTGCCATCCAGTCCTATTTTTATGCCTGGTTTGACCCTGGTTCCATTAAAAAAAAAACAAAACAGTTTATTTTGTTCAGGTTTATCTCCTGCCCAAAGTAGCCTCAGTTGCTCTTGAATCCACATCCTTTTTTTGGGGAGGGAAAGCTGAAGTGAAAAACAATCTTGTACCTTTGGAAACTGAGAAATATTGTTTGTTGCTACTGCTGGGAGAAAATGAGTGTTGGGTGAACAGGAAATAAAGAGTACATGTTGCTTTCTTGCCCCCCTGAAGTCTGTGTCTTTTTCTTCTTCCTGTCTTGCAGGGATGTGTGAACATTCTGTTTTTGGCTTCTGTGGGAGAGTTACTAAGGTAAATATTGAAGCTAAATAGAATTTGGAAAAAAGAGGAATTTCAAGTGAGGATAAAATACCTTTTACATTGCTCTGTTGCTAGAAAAGATATGATCTATCTGACCAGCAACCACTTTTTAAATTGTTTTCATCTTGAATTGATTGTTCCTATCCTGTCCCTTAATTTTCTGCGGTTGTAATTGTTCCTCACCTCTTTATTTCACTATTTTGACTTCTGCCTTCAGTAACCTTCCTCAGAGAGGATTATTCCAGTGGACCTTCTAGTGTTCACTGAGGAAACCAAAATGAAATGCAAAATAAATTTGGATGAAAATTATAACAAAATTTTAAATGATTGAGGTATTTGGTCCCCCAAATGACAAGTATAACATAATTAGCCTGCCAAGCAAGGCAAGGAAGAAAAGGAAGAACTGAATGGCTCCTGGGAAATTTCTGTTTATGTCACTCAGGTTTGAAACCCATGAACTAATATACTCCCTCTCTGTCTCTGTCTCTGTCTCTGTCTCTGTCTCTGTCTCTGTCTCTGTCTCTGTCTCTGTCTCTCTCTCTCTCTCTCTCAATGTCTGTCTCTGTCTTTGTCTCTCCCTCCTCAGTCCCAAAGGCAGTAGATTTTTCCTTCATGGAATTTTCCCATTGAATCTACTCTCTGTGTGTTTTGCCACCACCTTACTTTAAGCTGTCACTGTATCATGCTGGACTTCTTGCCTCTAATTTCTTCCTGCCCCAGTCCTGCATACCCCAGGCAGATGATTCAGCCTAATGCACTTTAAAAAAAATCATATTACACCCAACCCAACTCAAAAATCCAATGACTTCCCATTGACTACACAAAAATTCAATTTCCTTCCTGGAATACAGTGCTTTAGATATTGTCCCAAATTCCTTTTCTAACTTTTTTTCTTGCTTTTCTGATACACGAGTCTTCTATCGTCTCTAGCCAGAATAATCTACTCCCAAGCCTCCAAATATGCCTTGAAATTTCCTTTCTTTCAGTTCATACCACTCTCCAACTGGAAATGCTTTCCTGCCTTATCTGCCTTATCTGCCTAACAACATCCTGGCTTCTTCTGAACCCAGCTCAAACCTCATCTCTTCCATGAAGCTTTCCTGCACCACAATAACTAAAAACGAGCCTTTCCTCCTCCAAACGTGAATAGCACTTGTCCTTACCATTCATCTATCATGTACACACACTATCTTGTCTTTAGTTATTTGTGTATGTTTCTTATCTCCCTAATAATATTGTTAGCTCCTGGAAGACAGAAACTGTGTCTTGTATTTCTCTGCATCGTCCTCCATTGTGTTAAATGTAGTGCCTTTTGCATAGTAGGCACCTACAGCATATTTATTTAATGAATAAATGAGTGGGTGATTGTTGGACAAAGAGACAGGAAATATGGGTAGTAATCTAGTCTCTAACATTAACCATGACTAGAGATATCTATGTACACTCACACACACATTTATGAAAGATGATGTTGTTAGTGATTTCAATCAGGTCTAATGCTCTGTGATCCCACTTGGGGCTTTCTTGGCAAAGATACTGGATTTGTTTGTCATTTCCTTCTCCAGTTTATTTTGCAGATGAGAAACTGAGGCAAATAGAGTTAAGCCCAGGATCACACAGATGCTACTAAGGATTTGAGGAAGGACTTGAACTTAGGAAAATGAGTCATCCTGACTCCAGGTCCAGCACTCTCTCCACTGTACCACCTAGCTGCCCCTATATGCCCCTAGATGTATAAGCATACATCTACACACATATGTGTATACATAAATAAATATATATGTATATATATATATATATAGTTCTATACACATATATAAATAGAGGTTAAATAACCTGACCAATATAGACACATATCTTAGTTCACAGAGTTGTTTTCAGGCTCTAATAACATCATGTTCTTTCAATAGCTCTTCAGAAAGTGTAAAGTACAAATTTGACAATATTAGTGATCTTGTTCTCTATCAACAGATTAAAACGTATAGGATTTATGATGGGAAAAGAGGCACATCAGTGCAGCAATTCAGAGAAACCATTAAGAACTTGGTCACATTAGCAAGATCAGGGACAAAGCATATCGCTCTCTTCTGTGTGCTCTTTGATAAATGGAAAAATATTTCTCAGAAAATAAGGGGTAAGTGAGAAAAGAAAACATGTCTGGAGTTTGGCTTTGAAGATGGTTAAAGAACCCTTTATTCAGTCCCCTTTATAGCTTCCTCTCCCAAACCCCACTGAATTCAGTCCATCATGGAAGTTCAGAGCCCTGTTTAAAAGAACCATTTAAACACGCTAGAAAATAAGCATAATTATAATGTTTCAGACTCGAGCAAACCTTTTCACCTACATTGATGCACTTATAATGGGCTTCCTCCTTATGAGCTTTGGCTTCTCTCTTGCTTCACTCTTGGAATATGACTCAAGCTAATTGGAAATGAATACAGGAGGCACTGGAAGGCTCGCCAAATGAAAGGGACATCTGAGTGGCCCTCATTCATCAGAAAGCCTTTTGGGACTCTGGGCTGTCACATGGACCCAGCCAGGAAATTTAACCTCTGTCTGCTTCTCCTCTTTTGTAAACTTAGGATCAAAATACTGACAGCATCTTACATAGATGCCAGGGAGGCTTAATTATTCATGAAGAATACCAAAGGCACACATTTGATATAAAACTTGATTTGCCTGCAATGGCTGCCTGATAGGAAGGCACTAGGTAGCTTTGAATTAGCAATGCCATTGACTTCAAAACTGCTTTTAAAAGTTAGGCATGATCCCTGTGGGAAATCTGTTATTTTAAAAGGGAAGGAAACCTTCTGCATGATTCCCTAGGGAGGGAAACATTGAAATTCAAGCCAGTATTGAAATGCTTAGAGCTCTTTGAGGTCAACATAGAAAGATGAGCAGTAAAGAAAGGTTCTCCATCAGCTCCCTCCCCAAACTCTACACTCTCTTGCTTATCTACAACATACAAAGAGCAACACAAATTGTCTAAGGATGAAAGTTTTTACTTTTATTTTAGCAATGAAGAGTAGGGTAATAAATAGCAAATTCCTAATTCTCACCATAATAATTTTGACCATTCAGAACCACTGTATTTCTTGGTAAAAATCTCCTTCAGTTACCTTTCCTGGAACTCTCAGTCTTATATAACTCAAATCTAGCCCTTCCCAGAACTAATTCTCTGCCTTCTTTTCCTACCATTTCATCTGGAACATTTAGTCTAATGTAAAAAAAAAAAAATTTCCCTTATCAGATACCACCAGAAATTGAAGGGATCTCAGAGGTCATGTATTGCAGACACCTCATTTTACGTCAGAAACAACTGAGGCCAAGAATATATAAATGACTTGTCCAAGGTAGCAAAAAATTAGATCTGAACTCATGCTCTTGACTTCTCTATCCAAGTGCTCTTTCCACAGTACCCAGCAGCTTCTCTTCATTCTAGATATTTCCTTTTGACATTCCTTTCATCTTTTGACTCTCATTAAATAACTTCTTTTTGAAGTTATTGAATCCTTTGACAACCCCTCCAATGTTGACTCAGGACCACCCACCCCGCAAGACTCCTAGTTAAAGGGAGCAGTTGGTTAGCTCAGTGGATTGAGAACCAGGCTTAGAGATGGGAGGTCCAAGGTTCAAATCTAGGCTCAGACACTTCCCAACTATGTGAGCCCTGGCTAAGTCACTTACCACCCCCATTGCCTAGCCCTTACCACTCTTCTGCTTGGAACCAATAAGGAGTATTGATTCTAAGACAGAAGGTAAAAAGATTCCTAGTTAAGAATTCTTGACCTAGAGCTAGATTGGATTGTAGAGAACATGTAGTCCAACCCCTTAGCTTTAAGGACAAGTAAACAGAGAGCCATAGAGATTAGGTGACTTGTCTAATCACACAGAAAACATGTAACTGAGATGAAATTTAAAACCATGCCATTGACTCCAAATAATGCTCTTTTCACTATAACATAATGGCTTTCACTCTCTAGGAATGGAAACAAATATCATGGGCATAATTCTGGTAATGGGGCACCTTTGACCCCATTTTTGAGAGAAGGGAAGATCTATGTCAAGATATTTATAATAGGAACATTCTTCATGGCATTGTCATAACTCTTAAAACCAAGAAGCATTTTAAAGCAGCTAATTCCTGATTGTATGTGCTGCGGTTAGTATTGAACAAAGGAAGCTTCATGGCATAGTCTTCATATCTGTCATAGACTCAAAGGAGACAGAAATGCCAAATAAGAAACAAACAAAACTCATGTAACTCCTTCCAAACTCTTTATTCCCAAGGCTTTCACCTTCTCATTGTAAGCAATCTTTCCTTCTAGGTTTGGTCCAGAAAAAAAAAATCATTGAAAGCCATTTATTACAAACAGCTGAGAATGTAACACAACCATCAGTAGCTCAGCTCTGGTAATAAAGGGACAGGCAAAAAAAATAGCTTGAATTAGAGCAAATGATTCCATTCTCCAGCAGTATCAGCTGTGGCCATTAGGGAAGCCAATGGGGAAAAACCTATCTAGCTTATGCCATCTAAAGAGTAATAGGAGCAGTTAGAAAGGATTAGATGTTTTCTGAAATACTAAGACCATATTCACACTCCAAGTGCCAAGAACCACAACTCATTTATGCCATGGTTTTCATTCACAAAGCTAAGTTCCTCCTGATAATAGCCAAAGGAGCATGATTAGCACTGCTCCACCAAATCAGGTATTTATGGAGGTCTCCTGGTTAGGAAATTGTGCCACACTTCTTTCTGAACTACCAAATACTTCTTTCTGTACATCTATCTTCTCCAATGAATAGAAGCAAATACCTCTGAGAGCCCTGATCTTTTCCTTTAGGAAAAGGATGTTGCCAGACATAAAGTGAAAAAGGCTGAAGGGGCAGAGAGAAGAACAGAGAGATCAAAAAGAAAATCATGAGGGCAGAACAAGTGCTTAAACTGCAATAAATGACCCAAACCAGCTGGAAACCATATAGAAATTGTGATAGCTGGACTTCAATAAAAAATATACAGTTTATTGTAAAGGATGGTTATTGCTTCAATAAATTGGAAAAGAGAGAGCTATACTTAGCAAACACACACACACACACACACACACACACACA